>NW_015506640.1:123649-128048 GCF_001515645.1 Sinocyclocheilus grahami | reverse complement strand
TATATATATATGTATATATATATATATATATTAATTGTAGCATTATTTCGATTAATTGTAATGCTTCAATTTAACCAGTTGTTCAGTTTCAACATTTGTCTTTGTCCTTTAAGGTTTATAATGTTTGGTAACACCTTAGATTAGGGACCAATTCTCACTATTAACTAGATGCTTATTAGCATGTGTATATTGTCTATTTATTAGTACTTATAAAACACATATTAATGCCTTATTCGACATTACCATATTTTAGATCCCTTAATACATCTCATACCAAAACTTCTTTGCTTTGGTACTATTTTCACAAGTAAGGTATATATTTTCAAAACTTTTAGTACAAAAATCCAAACTGATCACACTTGTAACATCACTAGTCATTCTTTCAAAGCTGATCTCATGCTTTCATTACAATTTTCACGTTTTCAGTCATATATGATTATTGTAATATATATTGAGAACATTTGATTTAATCACGAAAAACAACATTGTGACCTTCTTTCAATGTAGTCCTTTTAACAATCAGTTCATTCAAGAGCAAACAATGCAAGATATATGTTTCAAATAATCTTTTTTTTGCTGAAATAATTACAGTAATACAGGCAATAATTGTCATGTTAGAAAATACACTTACATTACCAAATTTGCATAACTCACATGAAATCCATAATGTTTGTAAAAGTATTTATCCATTGTGTTATTATGAACAGGTCTGATGAAGGTCTGACATGGCCATAAGGTTCTGTGCTAGAGCAGAGTTTACTGTCAGGGCAGTAAATATCCTCACTGTGCCATATGACTGAATCTAGCTGAACTCTTTAGATGAAGGGTGAGTTATAGTACAGTAATGTGCAGTCTCTACCACGGAAATGCTTCTATATACAGTATCACATGGCATAATGTAATGTAAAATGCTGTATTTGTCTGTCTGTCTCACTCATCTAAGTAACACCTGAGTTGTAAAATCATGTTCTGAGAAAGTACTTTTGTGTAACTTAACAAAGTGATTGACATTTAAGTGTATTAACTGTCAAAAACATATCCAAAAACACATGCAATTCCAAATGAGTTTTTTTAGCCTTTGGTTTAAAAAAAAAAAAAAACTTATATATATATAAAATTTATTCTAATTTTATTTTAGTTATTTTAAGTTATTTTTTCTGCTTCAACTTAAAATTATTGCAGTTAAACTTATTTGAACATTTCCCTTTAACTTACACTTTTTAACATTGTTTGTTTTCCTTTAGTTTACATTATTTAATATTTAGATTTTATTTGATTTCAGCCATATTGCAGTTCATTTTCGTGCTTCAACTTAAACGCGTTGCAGATGAAGTTATTTCAACATGTCCTTTTAAACTTAAATTAAGTTTAAACTTAATTTAAGATTTCTTAATTTCCTTTCAAATTTTTCTTTTAACCCAATATATAAGTATATATATATATATATATATACATTATTTCGATTAATTGTAATGCTTCAATTTAACCAGTTGTTCAGTTTCAACATTTGTCTTTGTCCTTTAAGGTTTATAATGTTTGGTAACACCTTAGATTAGGGACCAATTCTCACTATTAACTAGATGCTTATTAGCATGTGTATATTGTCTATTTATTAGTACTTATAAAACACATATTAATGCCTTATTCGACATTACCATATTTTAGATCCCTTAATACATCTCATACCAAAACTTCTTTGCTTTGGTACTATTTTCACAAGTAAGGTGTATATTTTCAAAACTTTTAGTACAAAAATCCAAACTGATCACACTTGTAACATCACTAGTCATTCTTTCAAAGCTGATCTCATGCTTTCATTACAATTTTCACGTTTTCAGTCATATATGATTATTGTAATATATATTGAGAACATTTGATTTAATCACGAAAAACAACATTGTGACCTTCTTTCAATGTAGTCCTTTTAACAATCAGTTCATTCAAGAGCAAACAATGCAAGATATATGTTTCAAATAATCTTTTTTTTGCTGAAATAATTACAGTAATACAGGCAATAATTGTCATGTTAGAAAATACACTTACATTACCAAATTTGCATAACTCACATGAAATCCATAATGTTTGTAAAAGTATTTATCCATTGTGTTATTATGAACAGGTCTGATGAAGGTCTGACATGGCCATAAGGTTCTGTGCTAGAGCAGAGTTTACTGTCAGGGCAGTAAATACTGTGCCATATGACTGAATCTAGCTGAACTCTTTAGATGAAGGGTGAGTTATAGTACAGTAATGTGCAGTCTCTACCACGGAAATGCTTCTATATACAGTATCACATGGCATAATGTAATGTAAAATGCTGTATTTGATGCCATCTTCTCCCTTCTTCTGATACATCTCTGATCAATCTCTGATCAGTTCCTCTCTCTTTTCTCCTGCTGTATGTTCACAAATGACAAAACACACAGTTTTACAAATGGACGTCCTCAAAGAGAGGTTTTGGGTGATTTTGTCAGGTTTTGCTCACTTCTGGGTTACAATTTGTCCCCAAAATATGTAGGCAGGCACACACACACACACACACACACATATTCCATAGGAGTAATGGGTTTTATACTGTACTATACACACTGTATATTCTATCCCCCTACACTAACCCTACTCCTAAACTTATCCTTACGGGGAAAAAAATAAAATAAAAAATCCTCATAGGGTCCAAAAAAAAGTCTCCCACTAGGACAATGATTTCAGATATTGCCATATTTGTAGGGACATTTTGTCCCCATAACATATAGGGTTTCCCTGAACCAAACACACACACACACACACACACACACACACACACTTACAAAATAGTGGTTATCATCTTAGATAAATCACTTAGTGTAAAAATTATTAATTAGATTTGATTATCAGTAAATTGCAAACAAGTTCTTTAGAAACGATATCTACTGAATCTACAGATATCAACAGATGCACCAAATTATTAACTGATTAACCATTAAGATGATTTAGATTAAATGATAGACAAATTAAACTGAATGAGAAGACATGCTAATGAAAAGTTTGATAGTAAGCGCTTTATGAAAGGCTGTTACTGTGAATGAAACATTTATATAGATGAAACACTTATTTTGTGTAGTGAAAAGGTTACATTGTGATTATGTGTATTGTAGTAACAAGTAAAAATATGCTGAAATATTTGAAAAAGTGCACTTTTGATGATCTGTTGTGATATTAGTACTAAGAGTTTTGAAAATGTAACAATTGCTTGTGAAAATAATATATATATTAGTTTCTAAAGCAGAACAAATTTAGTTTTTAGCACTATGAGCACTTTGATTCTTTTAAACTTGATGCGATACCTTTATGTTTTCATTATACAGCTAGATGTATGTTTGTCAAACACGGACATCCACTTATCATGTGTTTGTTTGCATATCGCCAGCCAGCTCTTACTCAAGTGCTCTTGTAAAAGTAAGTACAGTAGGATGTTTGTTTTTTTTATTCTTTTTTTCTGTGAGGTAAAAGGGTCTATATATAGTACAATGTGACCACCATGCATGCTTAAAATATTTTTTAGTTTTTGTCAACTGGATTGGATTCTGATTGTGGCAGTGCTGTTTTAAAAGCTCAGTTTCCCAGGATCAGAGCCAGCTGCTAATGTGATGACAAATGATGGTAATAATTTAGAAAAAAATCTCCTCATAGAGAGATGGTGGCCCTGAGTCTTATAAAGCCGAGAGCGTTTGGTTTATAGCAGCCCGCTTTCCCGGTCACTGCAAGGGCTCCCTTCCGCTCTTTACTGGCAAAACATATAAAACACCAGCCCACTTTTCCTTTTTTTTTTTTCTTTCTCCAGTTTGAGCTATTGTCAGACACAGTGCATGACTCATGGAACATATGAATGTAAAAGACATCGACAAAAAATTATCAGACCGCATGAAGTCAACCAAGATTGTTTCTACAGCCCATTAATGAGGAATACATATTTTTAAAATGAACTGAATTGCTAAACGTATTGAGTAACAGAAATAACAGTAGCAAGTTATACAATACTGATATTTTACATACCTGCTAAGCTTGAAAAAATATCCCAGTGAATAAAAACTTTAAGAGTGTATTATGTCTAATTACTGGAATAATAACACACACAAAAAAAGCTAATGCAAATGGTAGAACAAAAAAGGAGATGTTTTGAAGAATGTTGATGCTGCTGTTTTCCATACAACAAAAGTTGGTTCATACTTGCTTTCATTGGATGAAAAGGATGGAAAAGCATGAGAATGAGTAAATGATGACATAATGTTATATATATTTTTTTTAATTATGATTTATTAATAACCTGCATTGTTTGGTGGAATAGTTATATATATATATATATATATATATATATATATATATATATATATATATATATATATATATATATATAAATACA
>NW_015506640.1:85679-117999 GCF_001515645.1 Sinocyclocheilus grahami | reverse complement strand
AACAAGTAAAAATATGCTGAAATATTTGAAAAAGTGCACTTTTGATGATCTGTTGTGATATTAGTACTAAGAGTTTTGAAAATGTAACAATTGCTTGTGAAAATAATATATATATTAGTTTCTAAAGCAGAACAAATTTAGTTTTTAGCACTATGAGCACTTTGATTCTTTTAAACTTGATGCGATACCTTTATGTTTTCATTATACAGCTAGATGGTGTGACCTCAACCACGGACATCCACTTATCATGTGTTTGTTTGCATATCGCCAGCCAGCTCTTACTCAAGTGCTCTTGTAAAAGTAAGTACAGTAGGATGTTTGTTTTTTTTATTCTTTTTTTCTGTGAGGTAAAAGGGTCTATATATAGTACAATGTGACCACCATGCATGCTTAAAATATTTTTTAGTTTTTGTCAACTGGATTGGATTCTGATTGTGGCAGTGCTGTTTTAAAAGCTCAGTTTCCCAGGATCAGAGCCAGCTGCTAATGTGATGACAAATGATGGTAATAATTTAGAAAAAAATCTCCTCATAGAGAGATGGTGGCCCTGAGTCTTATAAAGCCGAGAGCGTTTGGTTTATAGCAGCCCGCTTTCCCGGTCACTGCAAGGGCTCCCTTCCGCTCTTTACTGGCAAAACATATAAAACACCAGCCCACTTTTCCTTTTTTTTTTTTCTTTCTCCAGTTTGAGCTATTGTCAGACACAGTGCATGACTCATGGAACATATGAATGTAAAAGACATCGACAAAAAATTATCAGACCGCATGAAGTCAACCAAGATTGTTTCTACAGCCCATTAATGAGGAATACATATTTTTAAAATGAACTGAATTGCTAAACGTATTGAGTAACAGAAATAACAGTAGCAAGTTATACAATACTGATATTTTACATACCTGCTAAGCTTGAAAAAATATCCCAGTGAATAAAAACTTTAAGAGTGTATTATGTCTAATTACTGGAATAATAACACACACAAAAAAAGCTAATGCAAATGGTAGAACAAAAAAGGAGATGTTTTGAAGAATGTTGATGCTGCTGTTTTCCATACAACAAAAGTTGGTTCATACTTGCTTTCATTGGATGAAAAGGATGGAAAAGCATGAGAATGAGTAAATGATGACATAATGTTATATATATTTTTTTTAATTATGATTTATTAATAACCTGCATTGTTTGGTGGAATAGTTATATATATATATATATAAAACTACACCATTTCACACTTGTCTTAACTTTAAAAAATCACTGAAATCGAAAGCCAGACACATTTTGAAAATTGCTGAATGAGACTGAATCGACAAAAAAAAAATGGTTTCTATCCTCAAAAGCCAAGCTGTAAATCGATTTTAATAAAAAAGTATTAAAAGGCATAGGTAAACAAGCAGATAATAAGTACTTAGAGACATTTTGTGGCCTTGATGAGGTTTTAGAGAGAATGAAAACACGCTCTGCTATCTTTCAGGTGCAGTTGGTGTTTGAGCGGCTCTCAAAAGGCTGTCAGCTACTTTATCGATCTCAACCGACTGATTTAATGCTCATTCAAGCAAAAACAAGACTGCAGCAAACAATGCCAGTCAAGATATACAGAAAGCCATTTAATTGTTAATAGTGACGTGACAGTCAAACCCAAACTAACTAAACAAGAATATTAACTCTAATGGTTTGGTTTGTAAATTCCTGATGTGGGAATGCTGCCTTTCTCTATTTCACTTTTATTCCACAAAATAAATGTTGTTTATGAGATACTTGTGCAAGAATATGCGATGTTTCCATGCATGATGTCTACATTTTATATGCAACATCAAGTTTAATGATGAAAAGGGATGGAAATAACTTTTTATTGTCCAGGTGTTCAAAAGCATTGCCTAAGAATAGTAATTTATTCAAAATTCCATGAACTTGAATGAATAAAAGACTAAAT
Source organism: Sinocyclocheilus grahami (assembly GCF_001515645.1). NCBI lineage: Eukaryota > Metazoa > Chordata > Actinopteri > Cypriniformes > Cyprinidae > Sinocyclocheilus > Sinocyclocheilus grahami. The sequence continues at coordinate 116,074 of NW_015506640.1, read as the reverse complement.
AAAATGAATCACTTGATTTACTGAAGAAAACGTGAATGGTATTCTTGAACTGACATGATTGTAGAGTAGGTGGTTGCCAGGGTGTTGTAATGCAGTTACTAAGGAGTTCAAGTGGTTTCTTAGTGGTATTCAGGTCCCTCCTTCAGCGTAAAGCTCACAATAACTGTTGTTTGCACATTTTTGCTGGCAAAATTGAGCCATTACAATAGCAATCAACACGATCAGGAATATTGTGTGAAAGATTTCCCCACACATATTTCACAAAAGGTTCAAATTTGCTATGTACATTTGCCATGTTGTCCAACAGAAAGCTGCTTGGTTTGAAAGTGACTTCTGGGTCATACATCGCTACACTATTGACAATGGATAATGGACCTTTTTCGCACTTGAAATTTTGCTAATTTGACTGTAGCTAAGAGATGTGAATTGTAACAAATTGAGTGGTTCTGATTCATCTTAATGATTCTGATTCCATTAACGACTATTTCAGTACTTTTAAGAAATTAATATTTTGAGGGTGGAAAAAATGCAATTCAATTGGCAAGTGAAGCAGGGTTGCCAGGTCTGCATAGCAAAACGTGCCCAGTGGTTGGCGGGGAAGGCGATTTTTGCACAAGTTACGTTTTAAACAGATGCATTTTTTCATAACTTAATTGCCCATAACTATATATCCATCTTTTTCTTCAACGTGGAAGTAAGCCTATGGCTGAGACTTCAGGTTCATTGGCCGCTAAAGGGAAATAACGAGAAGAATAGCAACGTGCAGTAAACGGTAAAACTGTTTGCACTACAAACCAGTGTGTTCATAATTAAGATAATACATTAAAATAATATGGTAAGACACACCAATTTTCAATATCAAGCAGCAAAAGGAGCGGTTTTGTACAGCTAAAAATAGCTGGACGCGGATGACTCCCGAAGCTAGACCCATAGAATTGACAAATGGCAAGAATTTTTACGGCAAGAAAAAGTTGGATAGCAATAATGCAAATGAAAAATGTTTAATTTATTTGTATGTGAGTTTTATAAATTATATGTATATTTAATTCCATGAAGTTTAATTCCTGTCTCACAGTTGAAAGCTGTAAGTGTTCGATTTGTTACAAAGAATCAAAAGTCATTCATTCAGGAATCAGACTACACTGGTTATGCTCTCCGTTTGGTGCTGTAGATTCAGTAGTGATATTCAATAAATTGTTGCAAGAAACATAAGGCCAAATTTACTAAACAGGGCAAATTAGTGTGTGTGTGTGTGCAATCCTATAAAAGTGCCGATGGGAGTGGAAAGTTCTGGTGAAATTACTGACAATGCGCGAATTAGTTTTTCGACTGAAAATGAAAAACTTTTTGGCCATTTATTTACACGACAACAATGTTTTGAGGGTCTAAAATGCAACATTTTGAAAACATGTTTCAAAGTGCAAGCTTTTGAAAATGTTACCATTGTCGTCTCTGTGTAAACTACAAAGATGCAAATTTGTGAAAACAGTGATGTCATGCGTATGCATATTACCTGTTTGCATAGTGTTTCTTTACTATCGCCATCTACTGGCCTGGCAAGCATAATACAGTGTTTTAAGTTGTGTTCGCAGATCCATGTGAACCAGTATCATTTTTAACATTGCCATCTGTATGCACAAAAACACAAAGGAAAAACATTTAAATTTTTAGCACTTTGTTGTCGTGTAAACTATCCTTAAAGAACAGAGATGTAGTCAGATCATTTCCGTAATTACCAACAAAATCCACTAAGAGCAGTGAAAATTACTGTAGTGTCAATGATAATCAGGTTTGGGTAGTCTACTAACAACACACAAGTACTTAATGGCACAAGTGCTGGCTCCCGCCAACCTTAGTAAATTACCTTTTATAGTGAATTATTTAAATAGTCTCCTCCCATCACTTTTACAAATGCATATGCAATAAGATCAGCTGCAAAAATAATGTCCATTTCTTTTAATTGCTAATTTGTCATTAGTTCATCCTGACAATAGTTTTTTTTTTTACACCAAAGGAGAGTTAGCACTGACACAAGCTGTTAATAAATCAGGCCCTTACAGTATTCTATTCGAGTCTGTGTAACAATGCACAAGAGAGAAGAAGAACCAAACCTTTATTTATTTATTTAAAATGGATTTGGAGAAGAACATGTTCTCATTTCCCAACTCTACTTATGCAGATTCTCGCTTTACAAGACATTAACTGATGGACTGGAGTGGTGTGGATTATTGTGATGTTTTTATCAGCTGTTTGGACTCTCATTCTGACGGCACCCATTCACTGCAGAGCATCCATTGCTGAGACACTGATACAATGCTACATTTCTCCAAATCTGATGAAGAAACAAACTCATCTACATCTTAGATTGGCTGAGAGTGAGTACATTTTCATTTTCCTTTAAAGGAATAATTACACAAAAATGAAAATTCTGTCATCATGTCATGTCTCAAAATTGGTCAAATATTTACACTCACTAAACGGCAGTGTATGATTTCCATAATTGTGTGTGTGGGCTCTGCGTGGGACTGTATGCAAATTTCAGACTGCACACACGGCTTTGTGTACGTAACGTGAATTAGAAACAGAAGTTTCAGAAGCCAGAATTTACTACTCATTACAAAGCAAACGCAACGACTCAACCCATTTTTATTTCCATAATGTGATGGATATCGATTGGTGCTTGTTTAAGCGACTCGTTCTTGGTCAGAATTATGCAACCATTTGCACCAGACTTTATGGCAACTGTCGAATTGTCTAGTTTTGAAACAGATGTTCCCTAAGAGGAAACTAACTGGTTAAATAGATCATTTGATCGGGTACATCAGCTTCTAAAATTAATGGTTTTCCTAGTGCCAGTGTTATAACATGTAGATGAGGCCGCAGCAGCATGTGGAATTATTTGAATGTGAGTAAGCAAGGCCCTGTCCCTCTAAAAAGGGACTTTTATATCATCATGAAACACATAATTGCATTCCTTCACTTGCAATGACATACGTCCTCGAAAATGTTCCATTTGCATTTCGTTTTACAACAACACATCTCACCCAAACCTCCAAAATATGGGTTGTTTGATGGGCGTTTAGGAAAATTTAATTATTATTTTTTTTGGTTGTTTGTTGTCAATATATAGACAAATATCATATTTTTGTAATGTGAAACTATTACAGGTCAAAGCTTGAGGTCGTTTTAGTTGTGGTCTAAACATCTAAAAGAAAGAAGGGTAAATGACGATGTGGTAAAACTGGCTGTGACTTCAGATTTAAAATTGAAGCCATGATGGCACTTCCCTAGTGTACTTCTCAACACTGTTTGCATTAAAACAGCCATGTTAGCTGTAACAGATGCTTTTACAGTTATTGCAAACTGCTAAACACAAACCGCACTAATATTAAAACCAGGCAGCTCTTCTTATGATAAAGCAGGCAAGCTAATATTTGCCTTGGAATAGCTGTTGACCTAAGCGTACCATGTGTCATACCTCACTTTTTCATCATGTGGTGACTTTACTCAAGTTCGGTTGACAAATCAATGAAACACCTCATTAAACTGCGAGCTGAACACTGACAGAAGAAGGTATTTGTTCATAACACAAAGTTTAGTGACGTCAACAATATCCAAAGGCTGATATTCTAATTCCATATAAAATATATTAAAATGTTCAAACCTTCTACTTTTTTTTTTAAGTTTAGTGCTAAGGAACGTTACTTTTAAAAGTAACACATTTTGGGCAGTCTAAACCGTACAGTATCTGAAATGTCAATGGGGATGTATAATGTAAAATGTGGGGAAAATTGTGATTCATTACACTTATAGTGTACCTCATATCTTAAAAGTATATCTTTAAAAAAAACTGTACTTACAGACAAAATAACTAAAATTAACTGAAATAAAAGGGCACTTAAGAGAGTACACTTTAAGTAGACCTTTAAAAAGTGAACTTTGCAATATTGTCAAATTAAATGACATTTAAACAATCATGCTTTAATCATTTAAACTGTTGTGTGTTATTCTATATTACATTTAAAGTTAAAATATTTTAAATGTACTAAATTGCAACTTCATTATTGCAAATATGTAATTGCAAATATATTTACAAACATTGCATACAAGTTTCAATAGAAATGACATTAAAGTTTATTTTAGTTCATCAAAAATGCTTTAGGCGATACACTTTATCCATATTTCAAAGACAATAGAAGTATTTATGAAATTACATTTATAAATGTACTTAAGTCCTATTTAATTGGGTCTAAAAAACACTCTAAAGTTCAGCTAATTGTATTGCATATCAGTTTAAACTATAATACATTTCAGTTTAATTGAAAATAGCATGCAGTTAAGTTCACTAAACATCAAACATTATTGCTGTAAGTACTCATTTTAAAAATATACTAAAATGTACTTCTTTTTCAAGGGTTATATATCATTTGAGGTTAAAAGAATATCAAATTCTTCAGTTGAATTTATTGTGTTAATACGTTTTAAATGATAATACTTTTATTCTGTTTTAAGTGATTTATATATCACAAAATGCAATTTATAAAAGTACAAGCATCAACCAGCTTTACTGAATAAACACTCTGTCCTCCAGACCAGGTGGTGGCAGTAGAGAGGTGAGATAAGTTGCTATATTATCTGTTTAGAGACACACACAAGGGTAAACAAAGCTCATTGCACAAACCTCAGTCACATTTACTTGTCAAACGAACCCACAAACTTCTGTATTGCATTTTGATGCATAATTCGCCCTACAGCTTTATTATGCTACAGATGTGAATGACATCTCAAATTGTAAATTGAGGAAAGGTTTGTTATTACTTTTCTAAGAATGATTGATTTGGGTCTATTTTGATTTATGCACAGGCAAACACAGGCAAACACTTCCTTCAGATTTGATTTTGATTGCTCACTTTTTCGTCAGAACCACTGGTACGGAAATACAATAAGGTGCAACATAACTGGCTGTTTTGAACAAAAACAAGCTTTTCTCATTTACGGATCTCCCACTTGTCGACTGTATATAGAAACGTTCCAGTTCTGCTACTTCCATCTTCCATATTAGTTCGAGAAAGCTCCAGAAACTGCATTATATAAATTTAAAGCAAGTCACCGTCGGGCTATTGGACGCAGGAAATGACATCATCCGTTACCTTTACTTTGTGATAGTGATGTGAGTAGCATTATCCATGTGCTTTGTATCACACTATCAAAATATCCTCAGCACTGGTACAGTGCAAGCGCCGCGCTGACCCCTTACATCACTGAACGCAGAACCGCCGCTGAACAATCCCACATGTGGAAGCCTTCAGAGACACACTTTGCAAAAAGCATTCAGAAAGAGGCGTAATAAAACTGTTATTTATAGGACTCTAACAGACATGTAGTTTGTCTTGAACCGGCCCCAAACGGCCAGTCGTTGCTGAAACACTTAGCGAGGAGCTCAATGGCACACAGCGCTCTGCCCGTTGCTCCTCCACGCTTATGGATCTAAACTTCTCTGCTTTTTTCCACCACATGAAAGCTGAAGAGTATATTAAAAAATAGGCATTTAACATTTTGTGGTTGAAGTTTAAAAAAAAAAGACGCAGAAAAATGTTCTCGGATATTTTTTATGATGTCAATGGGAAAAATCTACAACATCATTAAATGTATGAGAATATGAGGAGTATAATTCGTTAGGCCAAACTTTCAGCATGGCAAAGAAAAGTGTCTCGGGCTCATTAAAACTCAATCTGAAGACTGGAATATTGTAACATACTAGCAGCCACACAACAAGCAAACAATAGAAATGTATTACGTTTGTCCACAAACAATGTGAAAGAGTTTACATATATTATACATCCTAGGACAATTTTGTCCTTTTTTATTAATGAAAGTAATTAAATTCAGACCACGTCATGTCATTCCATCAATTTTCATATTATAGATTGTTTAACTCTTTCCCTGTCAGCGTTTTTTTTTTTTAAGAAATAACAGAACCACTGCTTTTAAACCAAAAAATAAATGAAAAGTTCATTTGCAAAACAGAAAAACTTTTTATAAATTTTATACATTTTCATAAATCAGGATTTTTTTTTCATTGTGCATTCCAAGTAATATGAATCAAACTGCAGTTGTGTTGTTTTGATTAAGTAATAATAACTCAAAAAAATACAGATAACTTACAAAATTAAAGTCAATTGAAAGTATGTTTTTTTATATATTAAAAGTTTGTTTTTTAGCAAAAACAAATAACTCCAAAAATCTATTTATTTTTTATTTTTTGGCAAAAGCAGATAACTCTGTTAATCTTTGTAATCTCCTCAGCTGACAATGTAGATGCCTGAACTTTGTTGTTGTGATTACAATACAGGGAGATTTTCCCTCACCACTGTAACGTGCTGCTTTAGCAAGATTCTATAAAAAAGTTTCAGCTTTTATTTTCCTTTTTCGCCCAGAAGAAGAAGATCTCACCGGTTCATCATGTTTGTCGAAATTATCCATCCTCGATCACTTTTAGCTTTGATGAAAATCCTCTCAACTATAAAATTCCTACGAAATCGCCGCTTTGTAAAATAGTTGCGTTTTAGATCGGGTTGAAATTTTGGCAGAATTTTGCAGACAAAAAAGGTCCATTGTCTATCATGTGCAGTGTTGAGGAAAGTTACTTTTAAAATAATGAATTACAATATTGTGTTACTCCCTAAAAAAAGTAACTAAGCACACTAAGCATTACTCAGTTACTTTTAATGGAAAGAAATGAGTTACGCTTGTTTGTTTGTTTTATATATATATATATAAAGTTCTACTTTTGGCAAATGTAAAAGCCCTTTCGCACCAAAAGTGAAACGAATAAAACTCAGGCTGAAGGAAATGTCAATTCACATATTTACAGAAGATGGCGCACACAACACCTCCACACGTACTCCCCATTTTTCTCAACATGGGGACAGGAGAGCTGTCAGTCAATAAATGGGAAAACAAAGTTACTGGAGTTTCTTATTGGAAAAAGTAACTCAGATAATTTCTTGTAAATTAAATAGTAATGTGTTACTTTACTAGTTACTTGAAAAAAGTAATCTGATTACGTAACTTGCATTACTTGTAATGCATTACCCCAACAGTGATCATGTGTAGTTTTGTGATGAGTTATGAATTACAGCTCACAAGTCTGTCAGTTTGTCAACACCATAAAACTGCGCGGCCATTGTGAAATCTGTGTGGGTAAATCTTTTGTTCTTATGCAAAATTTCCAATTGTGTAGATTCCTATTAAAATTACTCTATTTTGCCTGCGAAAACTGGAAAACTACAGTGTCACACTGACTGCTCGATGCAGGAGATAAAGGGCTCAAGACGAAAAAAATCAACTTGAAATTAATGATAATCCACAGGCAGAGGAAGATAACATCCAAATAGCACGAAACACAAGCAATACCCGACAACGACATGAACAGAGTGGGGAGCTTAAGTAGGATGACTAACGAGAGACAGACAGGTGAGGATGATTAACTAATAAAGACACAAACTGGAAACTAGGGCTGCATCCGAAAACTTAGGCAGCTGACTTGCTGGGCGGATCAGATGGTAGGAGCAGCCAGAAGGAGCCAGGGCGGATCAGACGGTGGGAGGAGACAGGAAGAAGACAGGAAGAGCCAGGGCGGATCAGATGGTGGGAGGAGCCAGGACGAAGACAGGAGGAGCGAGGGCGGATCAGATGGTGGGAGGAGCCAGGATGTAGACAGGAGGAGCAGGGCGGATCAGATGGTCGGAGGAGACAGGAAGAAGACAGGAGGAGCCAGGGCAGATCAGACGGTCGGAGGAGCCAGGAAGAACACAGGAGGAGCTAGGGCGGATCAGATGGTGGGAGGGGACAGGAAGAAGACAGGAGGAGCCAGGGCGGATCAGACGGAGGGTGGTGTGGGAGGAGACAGGACAGAGACAGGAGGAGCCAGGACGGAGACAGGAGCAGTCAGGGTGGATCAGACGGTGGGAGGAGACAGGATGGAGACAGGAGTAGCCAGGGCAGATCAGATGGTGGGAGGAGACAGGAAGAAGACAGGAGGAGCCAGGGCCGATCAGACGGTGGGTGGAGCCAGGACGGAGACAGAAGGAGCCAGAGCGGATCTGAAGGAGGGTGGAGACAGGGAGAAGACAGAAGGAGCCAGGGTGGATCAGACGGTAGGAGGAGACAGGAAGAAGACAGGAGGAACCAGGGCTGATCAGACGGTGGGAGGAGCCAGGACGGAGACAGGAGGAGCCAGGGTGGATCAGACGGTGGGAGGAGCCAGGATGCAGACAGGAGGGCCTTGGAGCAGGATGAATCTAGTGACAAAAATGGAGGAAGGAGCCAGGGCAGAGTAAACGGAGGAAGGAGCCATGATGTAGACAGGAGGGGCCAGGACCCGGTGAACCAGGTGGGACCCAGACCGTAGCCAGGAAGGTAGCAGGAAGAAGACAGGAGGAGCCAGGGCGGATCAGACGGAGGGTGGAGACAGGGACAAGACAGAAGAAGCCAGGGTGGATCAGACGGTGGGAGAAGCCAGGACGGAGACAGGAGAAGCCAGGGCGGATCAGACGGTGGGAGAAGCCAGGAAGAAGACAGGAGGAGCCAGGGCAAATAAGACGGTGGAAGGAGACAGGAAGAAGACAGGAGGAGCCAGGGCGGATCAGACGGAGGGGGGAGGCAGGGAGAAGACAGACGGAGTCAGGGCGGATCAGACAGTAGGAGGAGACAGGAAGAAGACAAGAGGAACCAGGGCTGATCAGACGGTGGGAGGAGCCAGGACGGAGACAGGAGCAGTCAGGGTGGATCAGACGGTGGGAGGAGCCAGGACGGAGACAGGAGCAGTCAGGGTGGATCAGACGGTGGGAGGAGCCAGGACGGAGACAGGAGGAGCCAGGGCGGATCAGACGGTGGGAGAAGCCAGGAAGAAGACAGGAGGAGCCAGGGCGGATCAGACGGAGGGTGGAGGCAGGGAGAAGACAGACGGAGTCAGGGTGGATCAGACAGTAGGAGGAGACAGGAAGAAGACAAGAGGAACCAGGGCTGATCAGACGGTGGGAGGAGCCAGGATGGAGACAGGAGCAGCCAGGGCGGATCAGACGTGGGAGGAGCCAGGATGTTCAGTGATGCTCCGCGCAGGAGGTTTGGGCTGGGCTCTGGGTCGGGAGTGGGGCTGGTGTCATCTGCGTCAGCAGAACAGATGGTCAGGAGCGATCAACAGGATACCAGCATCCACTCCATGTAGTCTGCAAAGCTCCCTCGAGGGCCCTCCCAGGACAACTGCGCTCGTGTGGCCGTGTCTAAGAAGGTGGTCTGATTTGGGGGCTCAGGAATTCCTCCAAATGTCCTTCCTGCGTGTGGTTCCCAGGCGGAGCAGGTGGACAGCGGCAAAGTAATCCATCATAACAGAAAACAAAAACGGAAAATAAAATGGGGTAAAACGTAAGTAGGGTGACTAACGAGGGACAGACAGGTGAGGATGATTAACTAATAAAGACACAAACAGGAAACTAGGTCAGGGAACTAAGTGGGAGAACAGGGAAACACAGAAACAAGGTCCATTTAGTGACATGCTAAATGTGGCCATGCCTCAAGTATTGCTAAGGCTAATTTCGTAGCTAGCATTTGGTTTATCCTAAATATAAACAGTTACACAATGTTCTTTTATATATGTTAAATTTTTTACATAATTTGATTAAATTAAAGCTTTGGAGTTGATGCATATTGAAAAAAAATCTGTTCACTAATGACACAAGTTTGATTTTCTTTGTCTCATACATGAAAAATCAAATATTTATTAGGGTCAAAATTGTTGATTTTGGTTGAAATGATGGCACAACAGGATAGTTTTACCTTAAGTCTCAGTAAGGCTAATGTCATAGATAGCATTTACCTAAATACAGTGTACCTAAATATAAACAACCACACAATGTCCTTTACATGTTTTTTTTGTTTGTTTTTTTTCTCCATTTATTTATTTATTTTATTATAATTTTTTCTTAATTTGATGTAATTACAGCTTTGGTATTAATTTTCCATTTGTTTTTGGAAAATATTTGGTATAAAATTCACATGTAAAATTTATCTTGATTTCTCTTTATTTTCATTGTCTCCTATTTCAGATATCAATTCAAAAGCATATGTGTATTTTATGAGGGCAGATCAGATGGTGGGAGGAGACAGGAAGAAGACAGGAGGAGCCAGGGCCGATCAGACGGTGGGTGGAGCCAGGACGGAGACAGAAGGAGCCAGAGCGGATCTGAAGGAGGGTGGAGACAGGGAGAAGACAGAAGGAGCCAGGGTGGATCAGACGGTAGGAGGAGACAGGAAGAAGACAGGAGGAACCAGGGCTGATCAGACGGTGGGAGGAGCCAGGATGGAGACAGGAGCAGCCAGGGCGGATCAGACGTGGGAGGAGCCAGGATGGAGACAGGAGCAGCCAGGGCGGATCAGACTGTGGGAGGAGACAGGACGGAGACAGGAGGAGCCAGGACGGAGACAGGAGGAGCCAGGGTGGATCAGACGGTGGGAGGAGCCAGGATGCAGACAGGAGGGCCTTGGAGCAGGATGAATCTAGTGACAAAAATGGAGGAAGGAGCCAGGGCAGAGTAAACGGAGGAAGGAGCCATGATGTAGACAGGAGGGGCCAGGACCCGGTGAACCAGGTGGGACCCAGACCGTAGCCAGGAAGGTAGCCCACGGTGGAGCTGATGGAGGGAGGAGCCATGGTGGAGGAAGGGCTGACGACTCCAGGGGGCCAAATGACAGTGGCAGAGCAGCTGGGAGAGGAGCCCAGGGTGGAGATGGAGAGCCACAGAGCCAGGGAGAAGCAAAAGATCTGGAAGACCAAAGAGCAGATGGCTCAGGCCACCGAGGCGTAGGCGGGGATCCGGAGTGACAGAGGAACAAGGCAGAGCTGAATGGAGGAACTAGGCAAAGCCGGAGAGTGTAGTCCGGAGGCGAGGGCAGGTCAACGATCGAGCAAGGTGGAGCCAAAAGGACGAGGGAGCCTGGTGGAGCTGGTGGACTTATGTGTCACGGTGGAGATGAGGGAGCTAGGAGCCATGGTGGAGCCGCTGGGTCAATGGGCCGAGGCGGAGTCCGGGATTGCAGACAATTGATGAAAGGGGTTTGAGAGAGAGGCTGGGTGGGAATTCGTGATGGACGGGGTTTTCTGGGAAGGTGTATGCCGCCCAAACACACCAAAACGTAACTCCCAACACAGGGAGCGTGGCAGACAGGGGAACGAACTCTGGGGTCGTGACAGAGGGGACAGACAGTTTAGGACAGTCAAACAGTTCAATGCAGACCTCAATGGTCATGATGGGACATACAGACAGTTCATAAATGGCCTCCTTGGCTATAACTGGACAGGCAGAGAGTTCAGAAGAAGACGAGAGAAGAAGAGGCATGTCCACATATCAGTCTCTTCACCCTGAGTCCAACCTCAGCTGTGAAACAGTGGGCGGGGCTTTCCCCTGCATCCTCGTACTCCACTGTGTAATCCTCCGTGGTGGGCATCGTTGCTGGCTCATGCACTTTGTCAGACGTTGCATGAGGCTTTGGCTCCGGGGCGATCCTCAGCTCTGCAGTGGGCTCCGGCTGATGCTCCGCGCAGGAGGTTTGGGCTGGGCTCTGGGTCGGGAGTGGGGCTGGTGTCATCTGCGTCAGCAGAACAGATGGTCAGGAGCGATCAACAGGATACCAGCATCCACTCCATGTAGTCTGCAAAGCTCCCTCGAGGGCCCTCCCAGGACAACTGCGCTCGTGTGGCCGTGTCTAAGAAGGTGGTCTGATTTGGGGGCTCAGGAATTCCTCCAAATGTCCTTCCTGCGTGTGGTTCCCAGGCGGAGCAGGTGGACAGCGGCAAAGTAATCCATCATAACAGAAAACAAAAACGGAAAATAAAATGGGGTAAAACGTAAGTAGGGTGACTAACGAGGGACAGACAGGTGAGGATGATTAACTAATAAAGACACAAACAGGAAACTAGGTCAGGGAACTAAGTGGGAGAACAGGGAAACACAGAAACAAGGTCCATTTAGTGACATGCTAAATGTGGCCATGCCTCAAGTATTGCTAAGGCTAATTTCGTAGCTAGCATTTGGTTTATCCTAAATATAAACAGTTACACAATGTTCTTTTATATATGTTAAATTTTTTACATAATTTGATTAAATTAAAGCTTTGGAGTTGATGCATATTGAAAAAAAATCTGTTCACTAATGACACAAGTTTGATTTTCTTTGTCTCATACATGAAAAATCAAATATTTATTAGGGTCAAAATTGTTGATTTTGGTTGAAATGATGGCACAACAGGATAGTTTTACCTTAAGTCTCAGTAAGGCTAATGTCATAGATAGCATTTACCTAAATACAATGTACCTAAATATAAACAACCACACAATGTCCTTTACATGTTTTTTTTGTTTGTTTTTTTTCTCCATTTATTTATTTATTTTATTATAGTTTTTTCTTAATTTGATGTAATTACAGCTTTGGTATTAATTTTCCATTTGTTTTTGGAAAACATTTGGTATAAAATTCACATGTAAAATTTATCTTGATTTCTCTTTATTTTCTTTGTCTCCTATTTCAGATATCAATTCAAAAGCATATGTGTATTTTATTAATTAAAAAATGTACCAAGCAACATATAAATCATAAATATGTTATTATATTATAGTAGATGTTTAGCCAGTGCTCTTCAAAGCATGAAATGGATAGGTTTTCCTGACCACTGCCACTGACGTCACAGCTCAGGCCGCTCACTAGTGAATGACTTGTGACTGTGCACATTCTTGCGGTGCCATCAGCCAATCAGCACCGACATGACATCATTTCCCTCTGCGTTTATGGCCAGGCAACTGCTACTGAATGGGAATGCTAATGGATGGCTTTCTCCAGGTATTACAGACCTCCCGGATCTCTCCGAACGGCCATTCAAGAAAATTCTGCAGACAGACCGACAGACTCAACCACAATGCTCTGAAAAAGCTATATAAGCAAGAGTAATGGCCACAATCTTTCTGAGTGCAAGTCGTGTCCTTGAAGACATTTACATTTACTGATGCTTTTATCCAAAGCGGCTTACAAAAGCGATTCGTCTTGAGCAGGAAATTGCATTAGAAGTTTTAAAGTTGGTTTAAAAAAAAAAAAAGTACACACTAATACAGAGAAGAAAGGGGTTGAATACAACTATCTAGTAGGTCAGTTTATCTCTCAGTTTATGAAGGATTATTGTTATTATTATCATTATTATTATGGCAGGGATAGTATAGTTATATATATAAAACTAAAACCATAACAAAAAACATAAAAATAAAAGTGTTATATAAATGTTAGCTGAAATAAAATATTATAAATAAAACTTAAACTTTAATTTAATTTCAGCAGTTGCCAAGGAACATTTCTCATTTTCATTTAGTTTATCTTGATGTACTGAAATAACTGAAACCAAAACTGAAATAAATATGAAAAAAATCATTTAAAAAATAATTAAAAATAAAAAAACTAATAATTAATAGAAATGGCAAAATCACACTATAAAGGCACTAAAATATCTAAATGAAATTGTATCTAAAATTACTCAAATTAAAATGAAAAATGAAAATATCAAAACTAATTCAAACTTTTAATAAAAGCTATAATAGTGTATTTCAATTTTACTAAAATAACACTGATCATGACAATTTATTATCATTTATTTATTATCAGTTATTATTTTTTTATTACATTTTATGCACATATATATGGTTTACGCCATCAGGAAAAAAAACTACAAATATTATTTTTATATATTTCATTACATTTTATATTCTAAATGTAACAAGAACCCTATACCCCGTGCAGCACTTCTTTTGCATTCTTTATTTCGAGGAATTAAGGACGTTGAGGGATCGTCATGTGCAGGAGTTGCTCCGTCCGGTAGACGTTTTTTTGGGGAGTGATACATTTTTTTCATCAAAAGATGACGACGATATATTTTTCCTACTCTAAAGAAGAAGGTGAGAAGATAATTGTTACAGACACACTGTTGAGTCAAGATCATGAATTGCAGCATGTAGATAAAAAAAAAACTGTGTTATGAACTCAAGAGACATTCGGGAAAAATAATTGAGATCACATCTTCATATGGTCACATTATCAGATTACTGGAGAGAAAATATCCCAAGAGGACTTAGAATTTAAAAATTCCCTTCGTTTGGTTCTGGAGAAACCAAAAGTGGGAAGCAATTTTAAATAAATGCTCCCAGGACCTTATGCTATTGTTAATTGAAGAACAGAAGGCAGAAACACAAAAACAGATTGCCAAGATTAAAGAAGATATAACATCAGATGGGCATGAATCGTTTGTGCAATTTGAAGAAAAACTTAGATTTAGAGCAATTATCCAAAAAGCTCAAGCAAGAGAAGTTGGCAAAATTTGGAAGAGACGAAAATTACTATAAGGAGCATTAGGTATACACATGGTCACAAAGGAATGTAAAGACTCGTAGAAAGAGATCAGTGTCTTTTCATCTACCGAGTAGTGATGAAGACCAATCAGCAGTGGAGATTTCACCCAGAAGAGATTTTTTAGGAAACAAGTCCAGAATTTTTCAGAGATCCAGAAGACAAGAGCATTGAAACCCATTAAAACTGCTATTTTTAATCGCAGTGCCATTTAACTGTAAAATGATGCAATTTTTGTTAATAGGCTTTCATTATATTGGCAAGGCTTTAAAATTAATTTTTTTACAATTTTTTTACCAGATGGTGCCATTTTTTCAGGTTTGGCCTATAAAGCAAATACTCGCTTTATTCCTGTTTTCTGCTTCTGCAAATTAAGTGACGTGACATGTGGCCAAGTATGGTGACTCATACTCGGAATTAGTGCTCTGCATTTACCCATCCAAAGTGCACACACACAGCAGTGAACACACACACACACCGTGAACACACACCCGGAGCAGTGGGCAGCCATTTTATGCTGTGGCACCCAGGGAGCAGTTGGGGGTTCCTCAGTCGTGGTATTGAAGGTGGGAGAGAGCGCTGTACATTCACTCCCCCCACCTACAATCCCTGCCAGTACGAGACTCGAACCCACAACCTTTGGGTTATGAGTTCGACTCTCTAACCATTAGGCCACGGCTTCCCCAAAGAAGCCAATTGGATAAATAATGCAGCTATAATTGTGTGGGTGTGTTGGTATGTATGTCAGAGTGTGGTTTGTGTGTCATAAAAACAAATTGTGCATGTGTGTTCTTGTAATAATTGAGAGAGAAAAACTCTACTGCAAATCACAAATCCAACCACTGTGTGCACCAGCAGAGTTTTGCTGGCATCTAATGGGGAAAATTTGGTTCTGCGCCCAAACAAAATCTTACCGAAAACTCATTTTTTGAGATATCAACCTCAAATTTGGAACACAACTTGTTTAGATTTATGGCTTTGATTTTCTAGCAGGTATAGCGTTCAACATGTTTCATAAAATATATATTTTATATAAAATATCGTTCATAAATCATTTTCATAAACTTAAACCTCTATAACTTTATTTTTGGTTTCACTTTCTAAAGTTTTTTCACTTCAACAATAATCTGCCATGGGTCTTCTTCAAAATGAGACCAAACTTAACTCTGTGCTCCCAAGCTTCAAATTTTTATGACAGTTTTTTGACATGGACATTTTTGTCCACTATGGACCTATGTGTAACTTTTTTGAAGTGACCCACAAGAGTTAAGTTCCATTGGAGTCTTCAGTTAAAAGTCTGGTACTACACACATGAACCGGCCACTCGTACTTACGATAAGAAGATTACATCTTTTAAGCCCAAATCAACATTTATGCCATGTGCATCTAATCCAACGTTGAATTCCTTCTACAAAAAAGTAACGTATGAAATTGACAAGATTTTCGCCTCAACAAGATGAAAATACTATAATCTTTCAAAAGAAGAAGTAGTGGCATTGAACTGGCTTTCCAATAATGAAGATCTTGTAATAAAAAGAGCGGATAAGGGAGGCGGAGTTGTTGTATGGGGCAGAGATCAGTACATCAAAGAAGCCTTTAGACAACTACTATCAGCGCCTGAAATTTAATCCAATAGAAAGAATTAAAAATGAATTGACTGACATTTTATTACATGCTGAAAATGAGGGATGGATTTCAAAAAATGAACGTGATTTTCTATTTTGTAAAGATCCTAGGATTCCTACTTTTTATATGCTTCCAAAAGTACACAAAAATCTTGAAAACCCACCAGGGAGACCTATAATTAGTGGTAATGGGTCTATTACAGAGCCGGCTTCAAAATGTGTGGATTATTTGATTAAACCATTGGTTAGTGAACTCCCCTCGTTCATTCAAGATACAACTCATGTATTGAATATCGTTAAAGAAATGAAAACTACAGAATCGTCTATACTGGTGACTATGGATGTTGAATCATTGTATACGAATATAGACCATAAAGATGGGCTGGAAGCATTATCATACTATTTAGATATGAGATCATCTACTGAAAGGCCACCGGCATGTTTTATTATGCAATTAGCAGAATGGACATTAAATAACAACTTCTTTCTCTTTCAAGATGTATTCTATAAACAAATTAAAGGTACAGCAATGGGTGCCTGTTTTGCCCCAAATTATGCAAATTCGTTTTTTAGGATTTTGGGAAAATACATTTGTATTTTCTGATTCAAATCCATATTTGGTGGGGGTAGATATATAGATGATATAATTTTGATATGGACAGCTTCAGAAGCTGATCTGTTAGTCTTTCATTCATACTTAAATAATTAAGTATGAATGAAAACATACATTTTTTTTAAATCATTTATTAATTGCAATACCTCATTTGTAGTGTATCGGTTAGAGTGTCCATGTGGTTGTTTCTATATAGGGACGACTACAAGGAAATTAAAGATCAGATTAGCAGAACATAAGAATGCCATTCGAGTTTGTAACCCTTTGTATCCTATGGCCCTTCATTATAAAGAGAGAAATCATGGTAGCTCAAGTACATTGAAGATAATCGGAATTGAACATGTCCCCAGGTCAATAAGGGGAGGTGATAGAGTCAATAGGCTTTTACAGAGAGAGTCTTTTTGGATCTATGGATAAGATTCGAGTGCCTTGGACTACTATTATTCTTACATAATGTTAGGTATAATAATCATGGAGGAAAACGTGAGCAGTCAGGCTTGATAGGACTTTTACAGAATTGAGGAAGAGAGCTGCTTTTTTTCCACATTGTGACAGTTAAACATAAAATCTGTGATCCGTATGATTTCCTTTTGTTAAATACGACCACCAAATATCTTGTGTTTCCATTTTAAGTCTGCAGAAAACCTTTATACTGCCTTTTACATCTGGGAAATTGTATTACAGATAAGGCAGTGGCTTTTTTAAAGGTCACAAATTTTAGTGGAAAATTAATAGGAAACAATCACGTACTTAAAAGTCATATTTTGTTCCCTTTGCATTTTATAACAGTAATTGCTCATATAAAATGGATAGTTGCAATCATCGATGCTGGTTGGCCAATACAGTCAATAAATAAATAAAGAAACAAACAGATTTGAGACTTATTTAAAAATAAGACAACCAATCATGAACACCTCTGTGTTTTATTATATTAAATATTCATGTGGTATTCATTGTGACCTGTAAACTGCAGATTTGTCTATATTTTCCCCTTCATTTACACTTTATCCCAGCGATCAGTGCACTGAATGTCACTTTGGATAAAAAGGATCTCTTAAATGACAAGTGACCTGTGTTCACATTCATGAACACCACATTTAAGGCATTCAGGAATCATAGCATCAGGATTAATGGGGTGCATGGGGACCCCGTATAGATTCCCTAAAATTATTCATTTGAGACCGCCAGGCTGAATGCTACCATGGTTGTCTGGCACCTTGTGTGTTCTGGACCTGTTTCACATATTCCTGAAGAGGACGTGCTCCATCACTGACTCCAGTGGTACCAAGTTTCCAAAAAGTAAACTTGGTACTGCTGGTACTAAATACAAAGTATCCAAATCATTTCATTTTTTGCAGTCTGAGTACTTTAAAACCACATTTGTTTTAAAGGAATAGTTCGCCTAAAAATGAAAACTTGCTGAAAATGTACGCACCTTCAGCTAGGCCATCCAAGATGAGTTTGTTTCTTCTTCAGATTTGGAGAAATGCAGCACTACATCACCGTCTCAGCAATGGATGCTCTGCAGTGAATGGGTGCCGTCAGAATGAGAGTCCAAACAGCTGATAAAAACATCACAATAATCCACAAGTAATCCACACCACTCCAGTCCAACAGTTAATGTCTTGTGAAGAGAAAAGCAGCGTGTTTGTAAGAAAATAAATCCATCATTATGACGTTTTAACTTGGCTAAAATATTTATTACTTAAGTCCATAATCCATAATAACGCTGCCTCCAGTGATAAAGTCCATCTCCTGTTGTCTCTCACATCAAAATCCACACACATATTTGTTTAGAGCTGTTTTGGCTTGTAAACAGTGCTTGAACTGTGCAGATTTCTCTCCTGATTCAGATGAGACTTTGTCACTGGAGGAAACATTATTTTGAATTATGAACTCGTATTTTAGCTGCAAGCTAAATTTTTAATTTAAAAACGTCTTACTGACAGATCTGTTTCTTACAAACACACAGCTTTTGGCTTCTCCAGATGTTAACTGATGGACTGGAGTGGTGGTCATTGATATAATGAACGGTAACCTATGACGCAGCCACCCAACGGAGAAACTGGCAAAGCTAACGCACGCGAGGGGAGGGGAGGGGAGGGGGGTGGGTGTCACATCGGCTATAAAACCCTGAGCCGAAACTGCACTGAGAAAGAGTTGAGCTCGACACCTCTGGGAGTAAATGAAGGTCGCGTTCTCTCCGTAAGACGTATTTAAACGACTGCCCTTCTCCACTGACATCCAGCGCACTGAAGCAGCATCACGATGATCATCTCGCATTTGGTGGCTTGTGGACTTATTCTGACTCTTCTATCAGTCAGCACGGAGACAAAACCACTAACGCAGGCAGAACAGAGGGTGAGCTTGATACTTAGACATGTATGCAACTAATTTTACAGCTTGTGTAACATATAGTAGGGTATTTTAGCTGCAAGCTAAATTTTTAATTTAAAAACGTCTTACTGACAGATCTGTTTCTTACAAACACACAGCTTTTGGCTTCTCCAGATGTTAACTGATGGACTGGAGTGGTGTGGATTGCTTGTGGATTATTGTGATGTGTTTATCAGCTGTTTGGACTCTCATTCTGACGGCACCCATTCACTGCAGAGCATCCATTGCTGAGACACTGATGCAATGCTACATTTCTACAAACCTGATGAAGAAACAAACTCATCCTAATCTTGGATGGCTTGAAGATGAATACATTTTCAGCTAATTTACATTTTTGGGTGAACTGTTCCTTTAAAGATGGTTTGAAATCAGATCTTTGTAAATGTATGTTTGAAGTACATTTTCATTCAGCGTGCAACAGCTTAACATCAGGGACCCCTAGTGAGCTGCACAGTTAGCTGTAGCGTTTGAAAATTTAGTCACAAATGAGATTTATTGCCAGTAAAAATTGAATATCAGGCAATGAGTATGTTTCCTTGCTACTAAAGTGAACAGTCTGGAAGGGGAATGATCCTGTGTAAATTGCAGTATGCATAACGCATCATAAATGCGTCATCATTTGTGCATGATTTAATTTCTTTCAGCTACATTTAAAAATGAAAACAATTCCGAAAAAGAGAGATCGCAAAAAATAGCAAGATTTTTTATTTTTTTTTATTGTTGGGCCAGTGTGACAACTTCTCCCAAACGTGAGAACACATTCATCTTGAAGTATCCTGAAGTGTAATTATAACTGAGCATTCATTCAAAGCACTGCAGCTACAGCAAGAGTATGAGTACTGATTTTAAAATCCTTATTTGTAAATGGTTATCCTATGTCTCTGCAAACTGAAAGCTGATGAACTGGTGCGCAGGCTGCTGAAAGCATTTCAATCAGCATATACTGCCACACAGTGTCACGACTCAGAAAGTGTAGAGCAGAAAAAGTGATTCTCACTTCTGCCTTTATCTTTGCTCGCATATATCCAGTATGTTATTGATGAATATGTTTTATTTTTTAGCTCCAGCTGACATTTTAGTGTCAGATACACATAGCATATGTAATGCAATGTCATTTTAAAAAGTGTTTTATTTATTTGATAATTATTTATATGTGTATAATGTCAATATGCAAATCAAATAATTCTTGCTTTTGCTTAGTTTTTTTTTTTTACATTTGTTAAATCTAACACGACTTCCAGGACTTCGCATATGGCATTAAAACTCAATTTTAGTCATTTTACTTCTCCAACTAAATCCTGTCCGGTGATGGTTATCATGAATGATTTCGCTTGTGATTGTTCTTTTCCCACCTATATACTTAAGTGGTCACTGCAAACGATGACTAAACTGAACATCCAGCATAAACATCCTCTGATCAGTAACAAAAACTCCGTATAGGTCATTGATATAATGAACGGTAACCTATGACGCAGCCACCCAACGGAGAAACTGGCAAAGCTAACGCACGCGAGGGGAGGGGAGGGGAGGGGGGTGGGTGTCACATCGGCTATAAAACCCTGAGCCGAAACTGCACTGAGAAAGAGTTGAGCTCGACACCTCTGGGAGTAAATGAAGGTCGCGTTCTCTCCGTAAGACGTATTTAAACGACTGCCCTTCTCCACTGACATCCAGCGCACTGAAGCAGCATCACGATGATCATCTCGCATTTGGTGGCTTGTGGACTTATTCTGACTCTTCTATCAGTCAGCACGGAGACAAAACCACTAACGCAGGCAGAACAGAGGGTGAGCTTGATACTTAGACATGTATGCAACTAATTTTACAGCTTGTGTAACATATAGTAGGCTGAAACAAAGTCTAAAGTATGTATGATGCACAGTTTGATATTTAAAAGTTAATATAAGGTCATTTTAACTTGGGTGAAAGATGCGCAAAAGCTCGGATATGCAGGTGCGCGCAATGCATGCGTGAAACTACGAGTGTGTAAATAAACAAACATCATCTCAAGTTCAAAATGGACTTTTTTGCTATTCATCTGTATGTCCCTCTCCTCCTCCTCATCATGCAAACGCGATTTGAGAGCATCGTTAAAGCGCAGGCGCTCCAGGAGACTCGGACACTTGTCCGGACGCAAGACTTCTTGAGCAAAACTTTTGAGTCATTCATTGTTGAGGCTTATATTTCAACAGGTTCTCGTTCTCAAATAAGTACATTAAAAAACGCGTTTTTCACACGCGTTGCGTATGGCTTACTTATATATAAAACATGAATTAATAAATT
This sequence comes from Sinocyclocheilus grahami, assembly GCF_001515645.1. Taxonomy (NCBI): domain Eukaryota; kingdom Metazoa; phylum Chordata; class Actinopteri; order Cypriniformes; family Cyprinidae; genus Sinocyclocheilus; species Sinocyclocheilus grahami. The sequence goes on along the minus strand of NW_015506640.1, from coordinate 94,715 downwards.
TGAGCTCTCTCTAAACGTTTACGTATGTTAAACATACATTTAAATTCCATAAATCTCCTATATATAGCGATAACAGATACACTGTGACATAAAACAAATACACTATAAATAGAAATAAAGTAGTATGACCTGAGGACTTCTGAGCCTGTTACTGAAGAAGTGAGTCAGGCGTTACACTTTAACATTTACAAACGGCTTCCTTAACAGGTCTTTATTGATATTAATAGATTAATTTAGAAGCTGAAGAACCATTTCGTGCTGAAATGAGACTTTGTGGAAGAGTTTAAGAGCTCAGATTGGATCGGGCTGTTTTGTCAGGTAAACTAAACATGTGGAAACTAGTTTATTCAAGTCAGAAATCTTGTTTAATATTAATAAAACCTCAAATCTATAAAATCTCATTTTAAGAGTCAGATCAGGTAGAAATATCTCTTTTAGGTAACAGTTTAGATTTTTACAGTGAACATATATATATATAGACAAAAAACTGGATGTTTAGCAAGTGAAATTGAGTAGTAATAGTGCATTTTGAGTTCTGAGAGCTGTTTTTCTGAGTGCTGGTGAGAGTATTGAGAGCGTTTCTGAAGTGCTGCATCCATGTATCCCTCAGTCCCTGCGGATGCTGTTGGGAGAGGAGCTGTCTGAGTTCCTGGTGTCCGATGAGAGCCAGAGGAGGATGGAGAACCGAGTTCGTCTGCTCCGGGACCTGCGCATGGACACTCGGGCCAAGGGCCCCTGGGCTCGCATCCTGAACGAGCAGCCCGGGTCACGCAGACACAAAGCTGGATCTAAGAAGGGAGGAACGACGGCCAGGAGCGGATGCTTCGGACACAAGATGGACAGGATAGGAACCATGAGCGGGATGGGCTGTCAACCCTCTCATTACCCGTCTGCAAATAATCTCTCCTGGTGAGTGTCTGCGGAGATCTCAGTCTTAGACATGTGTAGATATACAGTTTTTAGAAATTGCATGTATTTGTTTTTATTAATTTTAATTTAATGAATTAAATGTTATTTTATTAATATTAATGACATTTAATTACATTTATTTATGTGTGTGTATATATATATATATATATATATATATATATATATATAGTATTTGTAGAGATCTTAATCTAAATGTATTTATTTAATTATTTATTGAGTATCTGTAGAGATCTAAATCAGGATTTTTGTTTTCTTTGTGGGTAAACTCTTTGGAAATTACAATTAGTTTCTAAAAATAAAAAAGCACACATTTTTTAACTAATGTTAATATAAAATTAATTATTATTCATAATGTAAATATATGTAAATATTATTTTTGAGGGGTATCTAAATTTGAGGCTAATTAGGCTAATCTAAAAAAATTTTTTATTAATTTGATTAAATTAATATATTTTATATATATTTGTGTTTATATGATTGAATTATCACATATATTGTGTCTGTAGCAATCTAAATCTTTATTATTATATTTGTATATATATATATATATATATATATATATAATTTTTGAAGTGTCTGTCGATCGAAATCTGAGATATTTGTAGGTATACTTTTTTGGAAATTTCATTAAAGCAAATTGATTGCACTATCTATCTATCTATCTATCTATCTAACTGTCTGTCTGTCTGTCGATCGAAATCTGAGATATTTGTAGGTATACTTTTTTGGAAATTTCATTAAAGCAAATTGATTGCATTTTTTTTTTTTTTAATATGTATAAAATTGTGTGTGTGTGTGTTGCATATTACCTTTTTTGTGCCCCTATGTATATGACATTTATCATGTGATATGTTAAACACTCACTAAATTCCCGATTATAACTGAGTTTCTTGATGCAAAAGGCTTCACATGAGATTATAACAGGTGTTGTATGATTGCAGGGAGCTTCATTGTGTTAAACTTGATTTGACCTCTGCAGTGGGTTTAATGGGTTTGGAGTGTGTAAGTGTCCTGGAGAACTAACTACGGAGCAGACAGATTTCGTTTGAGTGCCAAACTGATGAGAAGAGTGTTTGACTGTGTGATGCAGGACTGTCGTCAAAGAATCTGACGCGACACGTGTCTACATCCATCTGACTACATGTCCTCTTTTTTCAGAGCGAATCACGGACGTCATCGATTTTGGACAGAACAGACTTGCTCCTCTTCTGAGGAAAAACCTAGAGAATCGGACTCATGGTACGAAGCCACTACGAGAAGCATCTGTGGGGACAATGAAGTGTACAAATGAAATAAAATAATTAGATGACATATATGTACAAAATAAAAGAAACACATGGCGGATGACGTGGATAAAAGCTGTATATTGTTGCTGCTGCTGTACATTCATGTATTTCATTCTCGCATAAATGTATTTATGTTTTAAAAACTATTTATATGTTTATAAAAGAGATATTTATAAATATGAGTTTATTTATGTAACATTTTGAAATGAATGCAAACTGCAGGTCAATTCTGTTTGTAACTATTTTGTCTCTAATAGCTGTAAATGTTTTAAAAATCATTAAAAATGCACAAATGCAAAAAATAAAGCGCATCACAAAAGTTTTTAACGTTTTTACAATTTAATTTTGTGCAAATTATGATGAAAATTTATTATTTATATATATATATAAACATTTTTCATCAATATTTTTGACTTCAATATTAAACTAAAATAATATTATTTGACTTAAATAGTAAACTTTCAGTAAAAATAACAAAACATCCATAAAACAAGATCAATTTATCACTATTGTGTAATTGTGCAAAACAATACAACATATTTCTTTCTGCATTATATCAAGCGATATTTATTTTTACAATTCACTTAATTCAACGTGAATTCTCTGAGAACAATAAATAAATTCTCTTTAGAGATAAATACAGTAAATATATCTTGTTTTGAGGATTTTTGGATATTTCTACTTCAAAATCGGGACAATAAAAAAGAGATTTTCTCTTAGAAAAGCGAGTGAGTAAAAAAGCCTATACTGAATATTTCATTAATAAATCTGCTGTAATGAATAAGCGGGGACATGAGAGAGCAGTCTGTTCAGATGAATCTCTCAAACATTAGGCAAGCATTTAGCAGAATTTGAACTGAAATGGCAAAAAGGAGTCCAAGAACATTAAGTTTGACACACTAAGTGGGCAAAACAGCAGATTTATTACAATTAATTAGTGCTGTATATATTTATAGAGTGCTTTTAAAGGAGAATTACACAGAGAAGAAAAAACGGTGTTTTGTCCTTGAAAGCCGATTTTCAATGACTCACGCTGGCTCATTTGGGTCTATATATATATATTGCAAAAGAAGAGACACTGTGACAGATAACCTCACTCCAGTTAAACAAATGACAAGAAACACGATATCTGACCATTGAACTTACCAGAGAAACTGGGAGAACGACAGCTTGTTCAGACTTAAAGCACACAGAAACTAAATAAATAGCTATATATACTGATATAAAACTATTTATTTTTGTAATTATATGATCAACACTGGATCATTTTTACACCCCGGCCATTTAAATTATTACACTTTCTGACTCATTTCTGTGAGGTCATTGAAAAGGAAAGAAAAGAAAAGAAAAGAAAAGAAAAAACATTCACGAGTTTGGAGTCAGTAAGATTAAAATAAAATATATCAGTTCATCATTTATTTGATCAAGAATACAGTAAAAACTGTTAAATATTTTTACAACTTAAAACAACTCTTTTCTATGTGAATATATTGTAAAATGTAATTTATTTCTGTGATTCAAAGCTGAATTTTCAGCATCATTACTCCAGTCTTCAGTGTCACATGATCCTTCAGAAATCATTCTAATATACTGATATTAGTATAATAATATTATGCTAATATTTTCAGTATTGAAATTGTAACAATGTTTTTGTGGAAATACATTTTTTCCAGAATTATATGATGAATATAAAGTTTAAAATAACAGCATTTACTTGAAATAGATTTTGTTAAATATAAATGTCCTTATTGTCATTTTTTGATCAATTGGGTGCATTTTTGGTGAATAAAAAATATTAATTTCTTTTTTTTTCTTTTTTTACTTACTGACCCTAATGTTTAGTGTATATATCAAATTGATTATTAAAAAATATATATTATAAATTAGAAAATAATTCAAATGAATTCGATTTTATTCATATTCATCATGACTTCGACATTTTTGTCCAAACCCATGCAGAAAACAAATAAACCATATCCAGAAAACATGACCTGGGGAAAACTAAATTAATGATTAAAAAATAAAATAAAGACTAAACTTTCCACCTAAGAATAATAGTACAGAATATGAAGAAATGCGTGTTTGGTCTGAAGTCGCAGTACCCCTAATAGCCTGCAGGCGGTCACTGCCACAGAGCTGCACCTTCAACATGCTTCAACTGCCGTTTAACATGCAATGATGCCATCTTGTGGCCGCTGATAATCTCCTGTAAAAGATTCCTGTTGCATAAGAGGAGACGATGGGAGAACTGAAGGCATGGATGAGATGAGTCAGATTTCAGAATGAACATCTTACATGCTCTGTTTACAGGGGTTTACAGACTTCTCTTACGTCTTGTCTTTGTCTTAGGTTAGTAGCGTACTTGCATTGTCTCATAGGCCAGAGTTGTCAAATTCATTCACTGGACAAAAGCGTCGCCTTATTAAGGTACAATTTCTTATTTGTTACACCTTACTTCACCTATTACTGTAAAAGGATAGTTCAGCTAAAATGAAAATGTTGTCATCGTTTACTCACCCTCACATTGTTCCAAAACTGAATGAGTTTCTTTCTTCTGTGGAGCATAAAAGAAGTTATTTTGTTTTGTTAGTGACCAAACAATTTTGGTTACTATTGATTTCCATTATGGACATTGTATTTCTCAGAATTTCTTATTTTATGTTCCATGGAAGAAAGAAAGTCCTTTGTGAGGTATGGAAGCTTGTTTCTGCTATAAAGTAAGATGTCTCAACTCAACTCAACCTCTATTTATAAAGCACTTTCAAAAACATAAAAATGGACCAAAAGTGCTGTACACAAGCAGTATATAGTAAAGATAAAAAAACATAAAACATTAAAACATAGGAACAAAACTAAATAAAAGACAAGTCATTCGCAATTGTCCTGACCAATCAAATCCCGAAAGCCTAATAAAACAAGTAAGTCTTTAAGTACTTTTTAAAAATATCTATGCTTGATGAAGATTTTACAGATAATGGCAGAGCATTCCAAAGTGCTGGAGCCGCAACAGAAAAAGCACGATCTCCACTCCGCCTCAGACGAGACCGTGGGACTGTCAAAAGCAAGCTCTGAGAGGAGCGCAATAGTCGATGCGATTGGTAAGGGACCAACGTCTCCCTTATGTACTCAGGAGCCTGATCATGCAGAGCTTTATACACAAATATCAACAACTTGCATTGCATTCGATATTTTACAGGAAGTCAGTGCAAAGATACCAAGAGAGGTGTTATATGATCCCGTTTTCTAGTTTTAGTTAAAAGTCTTGCTGCAGCATTCTGAACATACTGAAGACGCATAACCAGAGACTTACTTATTCCAAAGTATAAAGCATTACAATAGTCCAACCGCGTTGAAATAAAAGCATGTATAACAGACTCTAAATCCTTGTTCGAAAGAATAGTTTTCAGTTTGGACAATTTCCTTTACTGAAAAAAGGATGTTTTCACAACATCGTTTACTTGTCGGCCAAGATGGATTTTGGAATCAGTAATTACTCCCAAGTTCCTCACATAACCACATAGATCATTGGACAATAGTCCCTGGCTTCTGACCATACCTTTCTGAAACTGCTTGTTACCAAATATAATAAACTCACTCTTATCTTCATTTAATTGAAGAAAATTATTTGCAAACCAAGTCTAATTATTTGCAAACCAACCTCTGCCAAGCACTTGCAAAGGTTTGTTAAAGAAAAACAACCGTCAAGCTCTAAATGAAAATAAATGTGCAAATCAACATGAATACAGATGATAATCAACATTGTATTTTCTAAAAATTGACCCCAGTGGCAGCATATATAAAGAAAACAAAGTTGGACCAATAATAGATCCCTGTGGGACCCCACAGGAGAAAGTAGCAGATGTAGACACATGATTTCCAATTTTAACAGAACAAGTCCTATCCTGCAAATAAGAAGAAAACCACTTAAGTGCAACACCATTAATTCCAACATAATCTCTAAGACGTTCTATTAAAACAGCATGATCTATAGTGTCAAAAGCAGCGCTCAAGTCTAACATCATTAGGGCAACACCCTTTCCGGAGTCAATACTCAAAAATATATCATTAAAAACCTTGAGCAGCGCTGATTCTGTACTGTGCTTGGTCCGAAATCCAGACTGAAAGGCATCCATTATATTATTCTTAGTCAGAAAATCAACAAGTTGATTATGAACACTTTTTCCAAGATCTTGTTCACAAAAGATCATTTTGAAATGGGCCTAAAATGTTTCAAATCCTGTTGATCCAGATTTGCCTTTTTTAAAACTTGTTCAATAGTTGCTTGCTTAAAGCCTAGTGGCACACATCCAAAAAATAAACTACTATTAATAATTCTTAAAACACTAGGGCCAATAGTGTCTATGACTTCTTTAAACAGTCGTGCCGGGAGAACATCATAACAAGAGATAGTTGATTTTAATTGTAGTACTATCAACCGGGCTAAAGAAATATGTTCAAAGTTACTCAAACAGTGAGAAAATATCCTTACATTTACTGTAAGATTTCCTAAAGGCAAAATGTTAGACCGAATAGCATCAATTTGACCAATGAATTACTTTAAAAAACTCTCACAAAGATTCTTATATGGAGTAGGAAAAGCATTAATCGACGGACTTAGTGCCTTATCTATGTAAGTGTGCTTGGTCCGAAATCCAGACTGAAAGGCATCCATTATATTATTCTTAGTCAGAAAATCAACAAGTTGATTATGAACACTTTTTCCAAGATCTTGTTCACAAAAGATCATTTTGAAATGGGCCTAAAATGTTTCAAATCCTGTTGATCCAGATTTGCCTTTTTTAAAACTTGTTCAATAGTTGCTTGCTTAAAGCCTAGTGGCACACATCCAAAAAATAAACTACTATTAATAATTCTTAAAACACTAGGGCCAATAGTGTCTATGACTTCTTCAAACAGTCGTGCCGGGAGAACATCATAACAAGAGATAGTTGATTTTAATTGTAGTACTATCAACCGGGCTAAAGAAATATGTTCAAAGTTACTCAAACAGTGAGAAAATATCCTTACATTTACTGTAAGATTTCCTAAAGGCAAAATGTTAGACCGAATAGCATCAATTTGACCAATGAATTACTTTAAAAAACTCTCACAAAGATTCTTATATGGAGTAGGAAAAGCATTAATCGACGGACTTAGTGCCTTATCTATGTAAGTACCTTCGGGTTATTTACATTCTGCAAAATAATTTGCGAGAAATATGAAGATCTGGCAGCCTTAACAGCATCTTGGTAATTTGATAAAGACTCTCTAAAATTTTCATAAGATACTTGCAATTTATCTTTCAGCCACATACGCTCACTAAGATTTGCGAGATATAAACTCAGAATTGCGAAATATTATATCAGAATTATGAAATATTATCTCAGAATTATGATATATAAAGAATTATGAGATATAAACTCAGAATTGGATATAAACTAAGAATTATTATATATAAACTCAGAATTACGAGATATAAACTGAGATAAAAAGTTACAATTACCTTTTCCCGTGGCTGTACAGTCTAGTAAGGGCATGAGGTAAATGAGTAAATTTTTTTTTTTTTTTTTTTACAATTTTTCATTTTTGGGTGAACTATCCCAACGTTCAGACTACATAATCAAATTAATGTTGCAGTATTGCTGTAAAACAAAGGAGAGGAAAATAGTCAATTACTAGAGTTGTGTGCTAGTCTGAATTGAATGTGAGGAGGCTGACTTTTGAGAAAGAAACATTCAGTTTGACCAGTGTGGTCTGATTCATAAACAAACCATTTTTATATGAGCCAGAGCTTTCAATTAATGCTTACCAGTTTGAAACAGTCTAATGAATCATCCACTGAATTAACTTAGTTACTCAATCAACATCTGAATCAACCAATAACTTAAAGTAGCAATTAAATTGAATATATGATTGGAAAAAAAACCTGAAAAACAGATTGATATTCATGTATGACATTTATACTGTAGAATTTAAGATGCTGCATTATGGTGTACATGTTCAGAAACATGGGATCGTTTTTTACCATAGTAAATTATAGTAAGTTTAAGTTCTTTAGTGTATATGCCTACAGTATTTTAATCTTTTTTTTAAACATGTCTTTATGTTGTATTGAGTATAGCACATGCAGATGTAAATCTTAAGGATATTCTTCATCAGACTTTTAGAAGCTTTTCACGTTAGTTTTCAATGGTTATTACATACAAATAAATAATAAATATTTCAGTTTCTTTATATTTGTGCTTGTGGTAAGTATTGAGTGCTCCAGATGCCTCAGAGTGAATTAAATGTCTGAGTGATTCAGATTGAATTGCGAACCTATGAACCGTTTGCTAACAAGCTTGATGGATTCATAGAAACAACTCAAAGACTTCATCAAGATGCAGGATTTTTATTTGTCATACTTACAGTTATACAGGGTACAACTTGCATTGCAATGTAAACATTGTCAGCTGCATGTGCATTAAAAATAAATATGAACATGAGAAATAATAAAAAGGTAATTGGCCTAGAAGTAGTGATAACAACAACAAAGGAGCAATATAGTAATCAGTGCTGGGGGTAACGCATTACAAGTAACGCAAGTTACGTAATCAGATTACTTTTTTCAAGTAACTAGTAAAGCAGTGGTGGACAGTAACGGAGTAGCTTTACTTCGTTACTGTACTTAAGTAAATTTGTCAAGTATCTGTACTTTGCTGGAGTCGTTTTATTTTGAGTAACTTTTACTTTTACTTCACTACATTCCAAAGCATAAGATCGTACTTTTTACTTCACTACATTTCATAAAACATATCGTTACTCCTTATAATATATCACG
>NW_015506640.1:19833-85532 GCF_001515645.1 Sinocyclocheilus grahami | reverse complement strand
AATTTTAGGATTAATTATTGTAACTGAAAATCATATTTAGGTCAAAACTGTCAGTTGTTTGTGAACTAAATCTGCTGTAAAGGGTGATCTATTTAAGCCCACTGAAATGCTTGAATGCAGACACATCAACATCTGTGTCTCTATTTTAGGTTAAAAAAACCCCGAAACATTAAAATAACACCGACTAAATAAAATAATGCCGTAACTGAGGTAATTTTTAGATATAAAGTCCAAATATTTTTATTCAGCCACCTAGATAGATTACATCTGAGGGAAAAGAAAGGATGTGATGTTCAGAACATCGTAACTACAGTAATGATCAAAGTGGGAAGTGTTGCCCTCTGGGGGCATTTGGCCAGGGGTGTTTTTACACCACAGACAAGGTTTGAGAAGAAAAAAAATCATTATGAAAATATAATTATATTTTCCTTAAAATGTTCTTCCTAACTTCAGGCCTTATTCTCATGTCATATATAACTGTGATGTTCTGCAAAACAACAAGCTTTAAAACACTTTTTTTCTTACTGGTGAAAATCAGATGGTCAGATCTGTTTTCTCTCAGGTACATCGCAGTGTAAGCTTCACAGTGAACATTACTACATCACTCTCGTCAACGTAGTCCATATCAACAACAAAAATATATCTTGACTCCATATAGTGGCTATTTTGGGAAAATCCCAGGTATTTTGTGCAGTAGGATTATAAAAATGTGCGCTAATATAAATTTTAATTAAGTAGCCTATATAAAATTGCAAAATAAATCTATCTATAACAATATCATGGGTCCGGGTCAGTATTCATTTTATATTATTTTTACGACATCGTTGTTTTTTTTTGTCTTATTGTTTCAGATTCTGTACTTGTAGTTTAAAACGAAACGTAGACAGGACCGTTTTTCCTCGTTTAATCAGATGAATGTCAACGAAAATGTCAATCTTATTTACTTGCCTACGGGCCACGTGATGCTGTAATTACATCAAGACATTAAAGAATTGATGAGTCGAGACGAACTGCTCAAAAGAACCGATTCGCGGAAACGACTCTGCCCTCCCATCGCTGAGCATCAGTGGGCGGGGTTTCGCCGGACGTACTAAAAGCGTACGCGAGCGCTCTTTTCCGTCCTGTACGGAGAGCCACGTGTGACTGAGCGGTTTGTTCCTGCGCCACGCTCCCGTTATCTGCTTTATTGTTAAGAAAAGAAAAAAAAAAAAACACCAACCTTCAGTCATGGTGAAGCTTGCCAAGGTAAGATACATGCCAACACTTTCTAACGAATCAAAGTAAGGTTATCGGTTTGAATTTAAACGAAATATTCAATGTTTCGTCGCGTCGCCTCTGATGTGAGGAAGGCCCACGTGTGCGACACGTGTATCTCGGCCATGTGTGTTTTATAGCTTCGCTAAGGTAAACCCAACGAGTGCAAATGCTGTTTAATACTAAATAGGTGCTTCTAAAATGAAGAAATTCAAATGTAATAGCCGTTTCTGTCGGTTATTCGGTTCACACGGGCGGGCCGCGCTTCTCCTTTTTTAGGCCTCAGCTGACACGCATGAAGTATAGTGTTATGAGTGTGTATGTGACCCGTGTGGTAGTGCTGTGAAACCAGCCGGCGAGGGTTTGCGAGTTTTTAGAGAGTCGTGGTTTCGCGCTAAATCGCGCATTCGCCGTGTGAGCCGTGCAGCGATGTAGCGCCATGTTAAACGCCTCCATTTTGGCTCTTTGTAGCGGATGAGCGGACATGAAACACGCGGCATTAAACCGCGTCGCGGTTTTAGCGCACATTGTGTGATCTGCGAGGTTATAATATAAGGCTGGCACGTGTTCATTGTTAAGAAAAGTGGATAGCGTGTGTGTGTGTGTGTGTGTGTGCGTGCGTGCGTGCGTGCTCCACGTGTATCCAGAACCCCACGCGGGGAGCTTCACGCGCAGTGCGGTGCTGTTTAAATCACTTTAATAAGCGTTTAAACCTATTTCAATACTCAAACGTATTATTGAAATTATTTTACTATTGAACAGTGGTTGTATTTAAGTGACCAGCTATTTAATACTAGTTATGCAAGCTATTTAACAATCCAAAATTTGCAATTAACAAATCGCACCGCGCGAAAGTCTTAAGCTAATACGCATCGCGCCTTCTGAATTATCCACAACATTGAGAGATTTGTTCTTGCTCTGACCCATTTAAAATAAAAACGATCAAATGGTGTTTGATTAGGCCACACCTCCAAGCATTTGCCAAAACTAGCCCTGGAGATACATGTATTCGTTTATCACTTAAGTTCTATTTATTTCTGTTCAATGCATGAATAACACAATTTATAAAATCATTTGTGTGTGTGTATATATGTGTGTGTATATGTATGTATGTATGTATGTGTATATTTGTGACTGAGGGTTTTGTTTTTTTTCCAGTTCAGATTTTTCATAATGTAAAACCATTTTGATTAAACATGGTTTTTAAACTCTTTGGTTTGTCATGATTTTTGTAGTTGTGTTTTTGCAGATCTACATAAACTCTTCGAACTCCGACCGTTTTTAGATGTTTGCTTTACAAAATTGAGTAGACTTGCTAATCTGCCGAAGTTAAATGGAGTGAATGGAAGCAGTCGGTTTCTGTCGCATGATTCCTGTCACTCCAGTGAGGTGTCTTCAGTTATTTAGTATAATTTGAGTAAAACAGCAGTCCACACATAATGTGCAAGATCTTATTTATGATTTACTAATTTGTGGCGAAGTTGTATTCTTTCAGCTGTTTGTTAAATCGGCACAAAGTGGGACGTATTTATCATTTTAATTGTGGGGCTTAAACCTAAAACGTCTAAAATTGAAACCAAGTCTAAAAAACTAGTTACTTTTTCAGAAAAGAAAGGTGTACAATGTGTATCAAGGAAGAAAAATATTACTCGTCTTGGTTACACAAATGTCTTTAAATTTAAGTCATTAGTGCTCAGATGGGGTTTTTTTTTTTTTTTTTTTGGTCGGTGACCAAAATAAAAAACCGGTTTATGCAGACAGATGGCTGTTAATGCTTCTGCAGAGCTGGTTACATCTAATCTGGGTTACGTAATTAGATTCCAAATATTGAGTACTTGTATGTAGCGTGTGCACCAATTAGACCATTATTTGTCATATTCAACAAATAAGCCCTAACACCCCTCACCCAACCAACAAGCCAACTATCAGGGTCAGTGCACCCTTCCCCAGAAATGCAACTAACGCCTCAAAAAGGCAGAACCGGCCTCTGGTTCCATGGCAACTAAAGACTAATCATCTGAAGCTTAATTTAAGTGGGTACAGTATATAAAACATATGCACTGGTTTCAGTGCTATATATAAAAACAGTAAAGGCATATGAAAAACCAAGCCTTGTGCATTATAGGGAATAATATTCTGAATATGGTACAGTTGGTTTGATACATTTATCTCGAACTGTCAAGAGTTTAAAGTGGATACAGTATATAAAACATGACAAATATGGTTTCAATACTATATATAAAAACAAAGGCATAATCTGGAAAACCAAGCCTTGTGCATTATAGGGAATAATATTCTGAATATGGTACAGTTGGTTTGATACATTTATCTCGAACTGTCAAGAGTTTAAAGTGGATACAGTATATAAAACATGACAAATATGGTTTCAATACTATATATAAAAACAAAGGCATAATCTGGAAAACCAAGCCTTGTGCATTATAGGGAATAATATTCTGAATATGGTACAGTTGGTTTGATACATTTATCTCGAACTGTCAAGAGTTTAAAGTGGATACAGTATATAAAACATGACAAATATGGTTTCAATACTATATATAAAAACAAAGGCATAATCTGGAAAACCAAGCCTTGTGCATTATAGGGAATAATATTCTGAATATTTTACAGTTTATGGCCGATATATGATGCTGACTTTTTTGGTCGGTATGTTTGGCTGATTCTCTCTTCCGCTTTAAGCGCCACCTGCTGGCAAAGAGTGAATCTGCGTCTCGTTCAGCTCGTCTGCTGTTTCGGTTTCATGCAGATATTTTTATGTATAGTTTCATAAAACTGAAGTCAAACCATTCTGTTTTTGCTTCAAATTTCGAAATTATACAATCCAGTTTAGATTAAAAACTGCTCATGTTGCATGTGTGCAGCATCTTTGTTTGGATCATGATTAAAATGCAGCGGTTGCCTCTAATTTTAAAAGGAAAGAGCACAGACAAACCTTAGTTTGTTTATATGAAGAGATTTCTTTTATTTGTTATTTATTTGATTTGGGGCTTGTTTTAAAATTTCAATTTAGTTTTATTTACATTATATTTAAATTTTGTCATTTAGCAGACACTTTTATCCAAAGCGACTTACAAATGAGGACAATAGAAGCAATCAAAACCAACAAAAGAGCAATAATATGCAAGTGCTATATTAGTATATTATTATAGTGTTATATTTCAATTTCACAAAGAAATGTGCAGCATTTTGTCCAAGCAATAATAAAAGGACACATTTAATTTATAATTTGTCTTCAACCTCATTTTGTTAAAAAAAAAAAAAATCGTGAATTGAATCGAATCGTGAGTTGAGTGAATTGTTACATCCCTAATAATAATTCATGGCTCAAAGCACCTTCTCAAAACAGTTCTGAAGCATGCTTTTTGTTTATGTTTGCTGACACACACCAGTGTTTCTCACAGACTTGCAAATGCAAATTGATTCTCTGCCAGCAGGAGGCGCTTAGGGAGCAGGAGATACAGCAGTTTCCTCGGTAACGGCTCTAATCTAATAAGCACTGCACTCACAAACGCTAGATGAAATTAAAATGACATCAAAGCTTTTCTGAAGACGGTCGGTACATTTTCAGTGATACATTCATATAAAAACACCCACTGCATTTTAATTTTGAAACGTGCAGTGCTCAGTTTATTCAACAGAGTAGAATCCTTTTGGAAAATCTATTTGTGGCGGTCAGTTCTGATATTGTGACGGGCCGCCACAAATAACTCAATGTATGGGAAACACTGGACACTGCTATAAGTCAAATGGCCATAATCATAGTGATAACAAAAATAAAATAAATAAAAAATTACTCATATTAGCGGTGAAATGTCGTCCGATTATGTCAAACGTCATACGCTCACTGGATGTCCTGAAGGAAAAGTTTCAATATTTCGCTTTCATTCCGGACCATCTCCAAAAAGACACTAAACAAAACTGATTTACAAGTTTAACATGCGCTTTATCAAAGTAGGAAATAATTGCTCTTGGAATACGAAACGGAGGCGGGTCCGGACTGAATTCGGACTTTGAGAAGCACTGCTCTAATGCATTACTAAGAAAGTTATTATTAGTTATATTAGTAAGAAAGTTATTTTCTGTGGCCACAGATTAGAACAGATTAGTTGATTGTAATATTAATTCTGCTACAGTTACTACTGGCAGCTGAGGTAAATAATTGTAATTACTTATAATTAATTGTAATTATTTATATGCATTTCCCTTTTGAGCTAATTTGGTACATGTAATTAGATTATATTACAGTTTAAAATACTCCGAATCAGACTACAGTTACCTTTTTTATTGATTACATGATTACATATTATTCACACAATGATTCATAATTTATTAATTCTCCATAATTCCTCTTTTTCATCTTTTAATGTTCCTTTTTGCCACTTGTACACTCAGAAAGTCTTCAGTTTTGTGGACATGCACACAGAGATCAGTCATTATTAGTCAGGTGGCCACACAGCATTTGATTTACTAAAAATCATTTCAGGTGTTTCAACTACTGATGAACACATTAATATTTGTTTGAATTATCACTCGGTAGATTATTTGATCATCTATTACAATGTCTTTGGAAGGCTTTTGGGTAACACTTTATTTTAAGGTGTCCTTGTTACACATGTTACATTTACTTATACTATTATAATTACAATTATGCATAATTACATGCAAGTAACCCTAATCCTAACCATATAGTGAGTGCATGTAGTTCATTAATATTGCGCAGTACTTATGTATAATTACACTGTAACAAGGACACCTTAAAATAAAGTGTAACTGGCTTTTGTCTTTCCAAACACATTAAAATGCACAAGTTCTCTCATTTTCTTACATGTCAAGCAGGAATGCCCAAACTTCTTTGTGAGTGTATTTACTTGAAATAACCCTGCGATTTTAAAATAAATATTTTCATAATTAAGGAACACATTTGCATGTTCACGGTTCTCTGACGGCGGTTAATGGTCACATCATGACATGCAGGTAAACAAATAAAACAATTCATTTATTTTTAAATAATTCATCAAGTGTTTTATTTCGATTTATCCTATTTTAAAATGATATATTTTAATTTTACATTATCATGATTTAATTAATGATTAACTTTTCATAAAACTCATAAACCCCCTGCAATTCCTTTACGAGCCGGAAACCTTGACGTAATGCAATGATTAATGCACTTTATGTTATTAATGACAACTAATTGAATATATTTTCTTTCTCGTTGCATTTTTATATCAATATGGTACAATATTGTCCTATTTAAATCAATGTGATAAACGAGTTAGGTCAAAAGTAATCTAAAAGTAATGTAATGGATTACGCTACTAACTACAATTTTTGTCATGTAATTTATAATCAGAAACAGACTACATTTTGTAAATAATCTGTGCTTCTGTTGATCGAAGCACAGCTACACTCTTAAAAATAAAGGTGCTTCGCGATGCCATAGAAGAACCTTTTGTCTAAATGGTTCCATAAAGAACCTTTAACATCTGAAGAACCTTTCTGTTTCACAAAAGGTTCTTTGTTGGCGAAATACGGTTCTTCAGATTACAAAAAGGGTTCAGCTCGTCTGCTGTTTCGGTTTCATGCAGATATTTTTATGTATAGTTTCATAAAACTGAAGTCAAACCATTCTGTTTTTGCTTCAAATTTCGAAATTATACAATCCAGTTTAGATTAAAAACTGCTCATGTTGCATGTGTGCAGCATCTTTGTTTGGATCATGATTAAAATGCAGCGGTTGCCTCTAATTTTAAAAGGAAAGAGCACAGACAAACCTTAGTTTGTTTATATGAAGAGATTTCTTTTATTTGTTATTTGATTTGGGGCTTGTTTTAAAATTTCAATTTAGTTTTATTTACATTATATTTAAATGTTATTTAGCAGACGCTTTTATCCAAAGCACTTACAAATGAGGACAATAGACGCAATCAAAACCAACAAAAGAGCAACAATATGCAAGTGCTATATTAGTATATTATTATAATGTTATATTTCAATTTCACAAAGAAATGTGCAGCATTTTGTCCAAGCAATAATAAAAGGACACATTTAATTTATAATTTGTCTTCAACCTCATTTTGTTAAAAAAATAAATAAATCGTGAATTGAATCGAATCGTGAGTTGAGTGAATTGTTACATCCCTAATAATAATTCATGGCTCAAAGCACCTTCTCAAAACAGTTCTGAAGCATGCTTTTTGTTTATGTTTGCTGACACACACCAGTGTTTCTCACAGACTTGCAAATGCAAATTGATTCTCTGCCAGCAGGAGGCGCTTAGGGAGCAGGAGATACAGCAGTTTCCTCGGTAACGGCTCTAATCTAATAAGCACTGCACTCACAAACGCTAGATGAAATTAAAATGACATCAAAGCTTTTCTGAAGACGGTCGGTACATTTTCAGTGATACATTCATATAAAAACACCCACTGCATTTTAATTTTGAAACGTGCAGTGCTCAGTTTATTCAACAGAGTAGAATCCTTTTGGAAAATCTATTTGTGGCGGTCAGTTCTGATATTGTGACGGGCCGCCACAAATAACTCAATGTATGGGAAACACTGGACACTGCTATAAGTCAAATGGCCATAATCATAGTGATAACAAAAATAAAATAAATAAAAAATTACTCATATTAGCGGTGAAATGTCGTCCGATTATGTCAAACGTCATACGCTCACTGGATGTCCTGAAGGAAAAGTTTCAATATTTCGCTTTCATTCCGGACCATCTCCAAAAAGACACTAAACAAAACTGATTTACAAGTTTAACATGCGCTTTATCAAAGTAGGAAATAATTGCTCTTGGAATACGAAACGGAGGCGGGTCCGGACTGAATTCGGACTTTGAGAAGCACTGCTCTAATGCATTACTAAGAAAGTTATTATTAGTTATATTAGTAAGAAAGTTATTTTCTGTGGCCACAGATTAGAACAGATTAGTTGATTGTAATATTAATTCTGCTACAGTTACTACTGGCAGCTGAGGTAAATAATTGTAATTACTTATAATTAATTGTAATTATTTATATGCATTTCCCTTTTGAGCTAATTTGGTACATGTAATTAGATTATATTACAGTTTAAAATACTCCGAATCAGACTACAGTTACCTTTTTTATTGATTACATGATTACATATTATTCACACAATGATTCATAATTTATTAATTCTCCATAATTCCTCTTTTTCATCTTTTAATGTTCCTTTTTGCCACTTGTACACTCAGAAAGTCTTCAGTTTTGTGGACATGCACACAGAGATCAGTCATTATTAGTCAGGTGGCCACACAGCATTTGATTTACTAAAAATCATTTCAGGTGTTTCAACTACTGATGAACACATTAATATTTGTTTGAATTATCACTCGGTAGATTATTTGATCATCTATTACAATGTCTTTGGAAGGCTTTTGGGTAACACTTTATTTTAAGGTGTCCTTGTTACACATGTTACATTTACTTATACTATTATAATTACAATTATGCATAATTACATGCAAGTAACCCTAATCCTAACCATATAGTGAGTGCATGTAGTTCATTAATATTGCGCAGTACTTATGTATAATTACACTGTAACAAGGACACCTTAAAATAAAGTGTAACTGGCTTTTGTCTTTCCAAACACATTAAAATGCACAAGTTCTCATTATTTCTTACATGTCAAGCAGGAATGCCCAAACTTCTTTGTGAGTGTATTTACTTGAAATAACCCTGCGATTTTAAAATAAATATTTTCATAATTAAGGAACACATTTGCATGTTCACGGTTCTCTGACGGCGGTTAATGGTCACATCATGACATGCAGGTAAACAAATAAAACAATTCATTTATTTTTAATCAAGTGTTCAAGTGTTTTATTTCGATTTATCCTATTTTAAAATGATATATTTTAATTTTACATTATCATGATTTAATAACTTTTCATCTTTTCATAAAACTCATAAACCCCCTGCAATTCCTTTACGAGCCGGAAACCTTGACGTAATGCAATGATTAATGCACTTTATGTTATTAATGACAACTAATTGAATATATTTTCTTTCTCGTTGCATTTTTATATCAATATGGTACAATATTGTCCTATTTAAATCAATGTGATAAACGAGTTAGGTCAAAAGTAATCTAAAAGTAATGTAGCTAATGGATTACGCTACTAACTACAATTTTTGTCATGTAATTTATAATCAGAAACAGACTACATTTTGTAAATAATCTGTGCTTCTGTTGATCGAAGCACAGCTACACTCTTAAAAATAAAGGTGCTTCGCGATGCCATAGAAGAACCTTTTGTCTAAATGGTTCCATAAAGAACCTTTAACATCTGAAGAACCTTTCTGTTTCACAAAAGGTTCTTTGTTGGCGAAATACGGTTCTTCAGATTACAAAAAGGTAAGAAAGAGATGGTTCTTTAAAGAACCTATGACTGAATGGTTCTTTGTGGAACCAAAAATGGTTCTTCTATGGCATCGCTTGAAGAACCTATTGAAGCACCTTTATTTTTAAGAGTGTACTAGCAGTTTTTTGTAATAAGATAATAAGATGAAGACGCAGTAATAAGATGAAGATTAAATGACACCCTGCTAAAGAAAAAAACACTGCCAGAGAAATTAATAATCATGTCTTGCTGTAATGTCAGTGGTTGCCAGATGATGGCATACTCCTCAAGAAAGAGGACTGATGTGTCACAGAAAGAGGGCTTGTTGATCTCAGCACTTTGGTAAATGAATGATTTTACCCAGTGTTTTCTCAGTTTATTAACCTCTTGTCGACTTGTCAAAGCGCCCGCGCGTCAAAGCAGCCTCGAGCTTTCTGGTGAAATGAAAGTGTGCCATTTTTCTTTAAGTAAATACCTATTTTATACTTCTTTTTGTTTTAATTTCAATTCAATTCAAGTTTATTTGTACAGCGCTTTTCACGACACAAATCGTTGCAAAGCAACTTTACAGCAAATTAAGTTTCTACCATATTTAGCGGTAGCTTATCAGTGGTGACTGTCAGTCAATGTGCATATGGCAGAAATGTATGGAAAAATCAATTAAAGACGTAATCAAACAGACGATGAACACTACAATGAGGTTCAAACATTCTCAAGTGTCTCGAGTAACATTAAGTTTTGGCGCTACTGCAAAATGTAGCGTATTGTGTAATGCGATTATATCTCTTGGCTTTATAGTGTTAACTTTGAAGCTCTGTTTGGTCCTTTTTTTTTGGTCCTAATTATGAAAAAGATGAATATCTTTCAAATTAATAATAATAATAATAATTTAGCCTATCTATCAAAAACCGAGTGGCCATGGTTCTGTATTCCTTGATAATAATAGCAATAATAATAATAATACCTAATAATAGGACCTTTTTCTATATATATATTTTTTGAACAATCATTTATTTTTCAGTTACTTACTGACTTGAAATTTTTCCAACTCAGACTCATTGTAAAAATGTCACGTTAGCATGTTTCTGCACATGCACTATATGGCCAATAGTTTGTGGGCACCTGAAGCCCTCACCCATATGTGTTAATTGGGAAATATATATATATATATATAATATATATTGTATTTATACATATAAATATATACATTGTATGAAATTTTGAAATCAAACCTGAAACTAAATAGTGTGTATTTTGTACCTGAAGTATCATATAAACTTGTTATATATTATGTATATTTGAATTATTGAAATATACGCATTATGTGAAACTTTGAATTTCACAAAAGCTGAATCAACATACTGTAAATTTTATACATAAAATGATACACTTTCTTCATTTTTAATACGTTTTCAGTTATGTGCATATTTATACGTTGTTAAATTTTGACAAACGTTTTGTGTATTTTATACTAAATATTATATAAACCTGTTATATAATATATTTAACATTCACATCACAACATAAAACCTAACTTGCTGTAGAAATCCAATAAGATGCATACACATAAAGAAAAAGTATTAAGGATTTTTTTTTTTCCAAATAAGATGCTAATTTGTGTTCTTTTACTTGCATTCTTGTTACAAGGATATAAAGGAATAATCAAACACTTTTGTCTTTTTGAAGAAAGTTTTATTTACAAATACTAATCCATTTTCACCTTAGTTTGTTCATTGTAGTTATTTTTTACACATTCAGACCGTGCAGTTTGGATTACAAATGTCCTTGTTTTGTGTAACCTTCAAGTACAATTAAATATCCTACACCAGACTCCGCCTCCTCCGATCCAAGGAGGTATTTCATAAATTAAGTCAACATTTACATGTACCAGACAGTGTGATTTTTCACAGTTTTAAAGTAAACCCTCTACCAAATGCATCTCAAGTCTATGGGCAAATCAAAAAATAAAAGCTCTAAGAGAGAAAAGCTCTTGATCATTCAGATATATATATATACTGTAATCTCAGGAATGTACGTCATTGAAGCAGAAATAACATGGTCTTGTTTAATGAATGCACTTTAAAAACCTTTTAAGGTAACATTCGTCCACTAAGGGGCAGACTAAAACAAAAATGGTGAGGTAGAGACTCGTTTCCTTCTGTTTGGGACAATCGCATTTTTTCTCGTGACATAAAGTCATAGTTCACTCAAAAATGACAATTCTGCCATGATTTAAACACCTTATGTCTTGCAAACATTTTTTTTGTCTGTACAGTTGTAGTCAATGGGGTCCAAAACAACAAGACCACTTTGACTTTCATTGCATTTTTCAAAATACTTCCAAAGAAGAAAGAAAATCGTAGAACAACATGATGACGAGTAGATTATTTTCATTTGGGGTGATATTTTTAGTTTTGTAGCCTTAATGTTCCCCCCCCAAAAAAACAACATAACATTAACCCTTTACACAGTATTCACATTATTATACCATGTCCTTTGGTACATAAATTAAGTTAAAATATTGTCCAGAAATCTCCTCAAAAAAGGAGAACTTGTTGTCTTTGAGAAACCTCAAAGTTCTCTCCGCAGATCCTTCATTTTGTTTCCTTCATTTATGAATGAATTCTGACATGTTTTGGATTCAGAAACGCTATCAAAGTCTCGGACTACAAGAAGTCCATTTTCTGCGAACAGATCAAGTCACTGTTGACCAGTTTCCACATGGCTATCAAATCCGGCGGGAGCAATTTATGTACCACTATCATGCTCCTAAAGAAACATGGCTCCCTGTTGAGTCGACTGGTTTTACTCTTCACCAGCCCAAAGGTTTTGAAAGCGTTGTGCTTTATTGGGGTCACCTGAAGCACCTCCAGACACATTCCCAGAAACACATCATCGATGGGATAGAGTTCCAGAGTTTCGCAAGCTCCATAGAGTTTCTGAGCCAGAGGTCCATCCATCAGGAAACCGCCTCCGCCGGCGTACGGCGGGTAGAGGCTCTTACTATACAAGGCTTTTGGGATGTAATACTTGTTCTGTTTTTTGCGAATGGGTATGGCTTTGAAGAGAACATCACCGACAAAGAGGTCCTTCAAGTCTTTGCTGGATTCCAGATACTCCAAGATGTTGGGAACGCTGACGAACACGTCGTCGTCGCCTTTGAAGACGTAGCGGGTATTTCCGCAGTAGGTGGAGAACCATTTCAGAAAGTGGATCTCCTTGAGGGTCAGGTTGAAGAAGCTATCCATGAAGTCCCATTGCAGGATGTCTCCGTAGATGTAATCCTCGTATTCCAGAAGCTTCTGATGGTTTGCCCGCTCTTCCTCGTTGGAAGACGTTCCGAGAAGGAAAAGGGTCTTGATTCTTTTCCCGTCGATCACTTGTTCTTTGCCCCAAGTTTTCCGTATGACCTCTCTTCGATCGTACTGTGTTATTACCGACTTGATGACCATCAGCAAGTCTACATCTCCGGCGCACTTCTCGGGGTGATTCATGAGGATGGGGAAGTATCTGCAGTGCCTGTAGAGCAGGAATTGCTTGAAGTTGGCCTCCAGACCCGTGAACCACTCTGAGGAAGAGAAGTTGAGGTTGACGCTGCAGTTGGAGCTGGTGACGTCCCAGCTCTTGGGGCCTTGCTTTTGGGTTATTCTCGGACCTTCTGTGGTGGATCTTTGAACGCTCTTCCAGAAGCTGACATTAATCAGGTCCTTTTTCCCGCCCTCCGCCATGAGCTCCATCCGCGCCTGTCTCTCGATTCTGTCTTGCATGGAGGTGATGTTTCCTCTCTGAACCACAGTAAGTGCGACTGCAGCCAGGAAGAACATCAGGCTGATGCGCTTGTAAACTCGCCATCGCTCTCTGGTGGTCATCCTAGGCAAAAAACTAGAGAAGAGAGAAATGTCATCGTGAACAAACTGCTTCAGCAATATTAAAAACCTATTAAAGGATTACTCCACCCCAAAATGAAAATGTTGTCATTAATCACTTACCCTCATGTCGTTCCAAACCCGTAAAAGCTTCGAGATGAGAATACTTTTTGTACACAAAGAAAACAAAAATAACGACTTTATTCAACAATTCGTCTCCTCTGTGTCTCTCCGCGTCTCTCCATTTTGGAGAATATCCGCTGAACGCAAGCAGCGTATGCTCTTCTGTGTCAGCCGCGACACATGGATAAATTTGCTACGTTTATTTACGCTTTGATTTGAACGAAAACAGCGCATCTGTGCAGCACGGCTGACACAGAAGAGAATACACTGCTTGCGTTCAGCAGATATTCTCTAAAATGGCGCTACGGTGATGCGGAGCAGAATAGTCCATCTGCCATCAGTGGTTCAACCGTAACGTTATGAAGCGACGAGAATACTTTTTGTACACAAAGAAAACAAAAATAACGACTTTATTCAACAATTCGTCTCCTCTGTGTCTCTCCGCGTCTCTCCATTTTGGAGAATATCCGCTGAACGCAAGCAGCGTATGCTCTTCTGTGTCAGCCGCGACACATGGATAAATTTGCTACGTTTATTTACGCTTTGATTTGAACGAAAACAGCGCATCTGTGCAGCACGGCTGACACAGAAGAGAATACACTGCTTGCGTTCAGCAGATATTCTCTAAAATGGCGCTACGGTGATGCGGAGAGACACAGAAGAGACAAATTGTTGAATAAAGGCGTTATTTTTGTTTTCTTCGCGTACAAAAAGTATTCTCGTCGCTTCATAACATCACGGTTGAGCCACTGGTGACAGATGGACTATTCTGACGATGTCTTTCATACTTTTCTGGACCTTGACAGTGTAAGTTACTTGGCAGTCAATGGGACAGTCACAAGCCTCCCGGTTTTCATCCAAAATATCTTAAATTGTGTTCCGAAGACGAACGAAGCTTTTAGGGGTTTGGAACGACACGAGGGTAAGTGATTAATGACAACATTTTCATTTTGGGGTGGAGTAACCCTTTAACTAGTTGCTTATTAGCATGCATGTTACTAGCATACTGGCTGTTTATTAGTACTTTTAAAGCACACATGAATGCCTTATTCTACATGACCATATTTTAGATCCCTTAATCCTACTTAAAAACTACTTACTAACTATTAATAAGCAGCAAATTAGTTGCAGTTAATAGTGAGAATTGGTCCCCAAACTAAAGTGTGACCTAAACCTTAAAACAAATAGTAATGAATTCAATTAAAATGTGGTTTTACTTCTAAAAATGTGAAGTTTTGTATCTTAAATTTGCCCCACCCCCCCAAAAAAAAAAGAAAAAAAAAGCTTTGCATAATCGAGTGGGCTGCGCTATAGCAGGAGTTAGTTTAATTTCTTTTACATGGAATAACAATATAATTTAGAGAGTCGCAGTCTTACTACAGATACATATGATATGACTGCAGGATGGTCATGTTGAAAATTGTCTTTTCACTATAAAAAGTAGCATAACGATACATAAAGGTTGTAGTCAAATGTGATTATTTGATTATTATGCCATTATAAAAATGATCAAAACAAGGTAAATATGAAAAATAAAGTTGAATCCAACTATGAGTTTTATTGTAAACTTATATATGTATTTATATAGTCGAAGACGTGACATTATATCTTGTTTATATACAAAGCAGTTATTATAATATTATTATTAGTAGATGGACAATGTAAATGTAACATTATGACAGTGTTATAATGAAGTATACTTATGTCATAATATTTTACAATATTGAATAACTCAACTGAATGGGTGAGGATTTAAATATTGCAAACCACAGATGCTGTTGCTAACCCACAGTCTGTTATAGATTTTTATCATATTAATATTATTATAACATATATATATATTTTAATGTTAAGAACAGTCACCAAGCTTTCAGTAGCATGCAGGTAATATAAATACTAATAAAATCGTTATAATAGATAGATCTATAAAATAAATGTTGCTCTAAAAGATGTATAGCGAAACAAACACGCACAAAGCTTATACTCACATGTTGAGAGAGAGAGTGGCTTGTCAGTTTAGTTCAATATAACTTAAGTAATGTGAAAGCTGCTCTTCAGATGAATGAAGGCGTCTCTTTAGATAATCCTACGCATAACTGCACCAGAACAATGAAAAGAAACCCGGCGAAAGAAGATAAGTTTCTCCTGAAGATGTGAAAGCAAGGCATCCCTGAAACGACCGCCAGCTTCTTATAAAGCGTGCGTGACTCATATGCAAATGAGCGGCTGGCTGACTCCGCCCACCGCACGCACGCACGCACGCTCTCACGCACAACGTGAACGGAGCCTTTGCGTGTCAGACCAGGTGTTGCGTTAACAATCGCAGTATTGTTGCTTTCACAGCAGTCACGAATGAACTAGCTCACAATGGAACTATAGAACAGCAATATATCATCTATGTATCTATCTATTTTCATATGTTTGTGTTTATTTCATCTGTAATTCAGGAAGCTAATCTAATATTACTCACACATCTGATGTTTGTGTATGCTACTTATTTGCGGTGGCAATGTGACCTCGGTGGTCTGATGTAAATCTCTGATTGTTTCTGTAATATCCCTCGTGCTCAGCACAGGATTTCTGATATGAGGCCCCCATGTTTGAAGCAACAGAAGGATTTGGGATAGACTTACTCTGATGCAAAAACCTGCTCATTGTGTGGTTAAAGTTTTAGATTTACCTTAAATAAAACAGGATTTATAAGGTTATGTAATAAATAATATTTGAATACTTATTTTATTATTGTATTTATTTTTTATTCTTAAAAGTTTTATTATTGTTATTATTATTTACATAATTTATCATTTTTACAAAAATATTTTAATATAAATATAAATAAATGAAATTGTTGAATATTTTATTATTACTTATTTTTTTACAAAAAATATATTGCCTAATCAATATTAAAATATATAAATAAAATAATTACTGAATGTGTTATTACTTATTTTTTTATTATTAAAAGTATTATTATTATTAATATAATTTATTATTTTTACAAAAATATTTTATTTTAAAACGTATTAAAATAAATAAATAATTAAATAAACACAATTATTGAATACTTTATTATTACTTATTTTATTATTGTATTTATTTTTTTATTCTTAAAAGTTGTATTATTATTATTTACATAATTTATCATTTTTACAAACATATTTTAATATTTTATTTTAAAAATATTAATATAAATAAATACAATTATTGAATATGTTATTATTACTTCTTTTTTTACAAAAAATATATTGCCTAATCAATATTAAAATAAATAAATAAAATAATTATGGAATGTATTACTTATTTTTTATTATTAAAAGTATTATTATTATTTATATAATTGATTATTTTTACAAAAATATTTAATTTTAAAAAGTATTAAAATAAATAAATAATTAAATAAATACAATTATTGAATACTTTATTATTACTTATTTTATTATTCTTAAGTTTTATTATTATTATTTACATAATTTATCATTTTTACACAAATATTTTAATATTTTATTTAAAAAAATATTAATATAAATACAATTATTGAATATTTTATTATTACTTATTTATTTTACAAAATATTATATTACTCAATCAATATTAAAATAAATACAATTATTGAATATTTATTGCTTATTTTATTTATTTATTATTTATTTTTTTATTATTACGTTTTATTATTATTATTATTTATATAATTTAATTATTTTTACAAACATATTTTAATATCTTATTTTAAAAAGTATTATTTTTTATTATTAAAAGTATTATTATTATTAATATAATTTATTATTTTTACAAAAATATTTTATTTTAAAACGTATTAAAATAAATAAATAATTAAATAAACACAATTATTGAATACTTTATTATTACTTATTTTATTATTGTATTTATTTTTTTATTCTTAAAAGTTGTATTATTATTATTTACATAATTTATCATTTTTACAAACATATTTTAATATTTTATTTTAAAAATATTAATATAAATAAATACAATTATTGAATATGTTATTATTACTTCTTTTTTTACAAAAAATATATTGCCTAATCAATATTAAAATATATAAATAAAATAATTACTGAATGTGTTATTACTTATTTTTTTATTATTAAAAGTATTATTATTATTAATATAATTTATTATTTTTACAAAAATATTTTATTTTAAAAAGTATTAAAATAAATAAATAATTAAATAAATACAATTATTGAATACTTTATTATTACTTATTTTATTATTCTTAAGTTTTATTATTATTATTTACATAATTTATCATTTTTACACAAATATTTTAATATTTTATTTAAAAAAATATTAATATAAATACAATTATTGAATATTTTATTATTACTTATTTATTTTACAAAATATTATATTACTCAATCAATATTAAAATAAATACAATTATTGAATATTTATTGCTTATTTTATTTATTTATTATTTATTTTTTTATTATTACGTTTTATTATTATTATTATTTATATAATTTAATTATTTTTACAAACATATTTTAATATTTTATTTTAAAAAGTATTAAAATAAATAAATAATTAATTAAATAAATACAATTATTGAATATTTTATTATTACTTATTGTATTATTGTATTTATTTTTATTATTAAAAGTTGTATTATTATTATTATTGATATAATTTATTTTATTTTAAAAATAATCCTCAATCAATCAATCAATCAATATATAAATAAATAAATAAATAAATATATATATATATATAAGAAAAATCACATTTTCCTTAAAGGGACCTTTTATAGTAGCTACCCTAACAGTAATGCTCGCAAACATTAGTGATTTTAAAGGCTAAGGTGCATCTAATGGCTTGGTTTAGGTTCTACCTCCCTAGTACATTAAGTGTGTTTAGCTGTATTGCTTACTGATTCACCCGTCACAGAAATGAAGTCAAAGGACAATATGAGGAAACCAGCTGCACGTGACAGAATGAGTCACTGTCCAGGTGGTCTAGAGTTGCCTGGCATGGCAGCGGAAAGAAACAAGGACTAGAAACGTGTCATGAAAACAAACAAGAGCAGTGAGAGTCAGCAGCAGAGCACAAAATGCAGCAATAATCAGTTTTTTATTCATCTGACATATCAAAAGTCATTGAAGTGTATTTTCATTGAGGTGCATCTTTCGAAGTACAGTACAGAGGCAAGTCTGAGATCATGTCTCAGTGAAGGGCCCTCAATGTCACCGGGTCTCGCGGTCACTCCATCAGCCGTGTTTATCTGGAGACGGCGGTGTGCTTTACTGATAACAGACGCCGCCACGAAGAGCCAGCATGTCCCCCTTTCCTCCTGTCCCAACACAGACTCACTTTCTGGAAGCGGTGTGTGCTTTTATGTCCTTCGGATGATTTTCTTTCTGTTATATGATGTTCATTAAAACTCCTTGATTTATCTTTTATGTGTAGATGTTATGGGTTTACCCTTGTCCCAGACCCATTAAAAAATGTGCACATTTTTAAAACTCTAAAAGAGTGAAATCAACAAATCATTTCTATATTTATTGTGTATTCAAAATATTCAGTTATCAATTACTTGCAGTCATTTCTATGTATTTCTATCACCCCCTATAAAGTTTCAGTAGAAGTTAGCATTCATAGTTACTATGGTTTCATAGCGCAAGTGCACTAACTAGTTGACTGGTTTGGTTTTAAACACTCAAATTACTTGTGGATGCATTGTTGTCCCCGCAGACAGAAAAACTGGGCTGTATGCGGACTGTGCATGATGCATGGACAACCGTGAGTTAAAACATGCTTGAGGAAAATCTAAATGAATATCACTTGTGTGTAGAATATTTTTGTTATGCATACATTGTTTTAATTATGCAAAAACAAATGTGAAAATATGTCTTAATTGTGCATTTATGGTACAAAAAATTATGAAATTAGCCTTAGCAAGACAAAGTAGTTAGCCATTTTTTCCCAAGCATTCTTCAAAAAATCACAGCAGCATGTTATCAAACAAAACACACACAAAAAAATTACTGCTAATCCTAAAAAAACGAGATCTGGAAATGTGACGAGCCACAACAAATCTGAAAGCTGATCAATGGCCATCAAACCTGATCTTGTGAGAAAAGGTAACTATTTTATGTTTACTTAAAGTGTGCATGAATTCATGATTCATGATGTGATTTGAAGGAAAACGTAATATTTTTAGAGAAAAGCAGGCATGAAGGTCCGCCCTTAAACTAAACTATCAGTGGGGTGTAAGCACATTGTATTAAAACAAATGAGATCATACAAATTAGCCAACTTGTAACAGTTACAATTTGCCAACTGAGAGTGTATTGGAGCCATTGCATAATTGGCTTACAAGGTGCATGCGATTCAAGTTAACTGTTACACTTTCTACAATTATACAGATGCAGAGGTGACCAACTTTTAAGAGAGAATCTGTAGACCAATTGCATACACAGTCCAGTGCTGTAAGCACTTCTGGGCCATCTAGTTGCCTTTGGTCTGTGTTCCACAATGGAAGAGGATAACCAATAC
This sequence comes from Sinocyclocheilus grahami, assembly GCF_001515645.1. Lineage (NCBI taxonomy): Eukaryota > Metazoa > Chordata > Actinopteri > Cypriniformes > Cyprinidae > Sinocyclocheilus > Sinocyclocheilus grahami. Next base: position 65,373 of record NW_015506640.1, on the reverse strand, counting down.
AACATGGATGCTGTCCTCTGGTCCTTCCTGAGCGGACTCTGGCTGACGTAAGCATACAAACACACACACACACATTTCAGAGATATAGATGTCCCACAGTCATGTTAGGAAGTAACATTAAACCTAAATAATTTTCTGCAAAATCTAAGGCAGAATTGCATTTATTTCCCAGAATGCACTGTGATTAACTCCTTGAAAAAGAGCTTGAAAATGTGTTGAGCTAATGTTCAAGTTTCATTGAACACCAAAAAGTATCCAATATAACATTTATTTTAGGTTCATTACATTATCTTGTTGTTAGCTTAGCAATATGTTAACAAAAAACCTAATAGGAGTCAAGCCACTTCACGTAAGGAGCGCCATTTTTATGACATTAAGAGTTGCCATTAGGGATGCGCCGATCCGATATTCATATCAGGTATCGGCTCCGATAGTGCCATTTTTCTCGGATCGGGTATGGCTGTCAGTCATTCGTTCAGTCTTTAAACACTGGTCGCGTTTGGTTACAGCAGTCAGCTCGGTAAAGCTCTCTCCAAGATCATTCTGTGTTCCCATTATACTTGATTTGTAAATACATGTCTATGATTTTGCAAAAAGGACTTTATCTTCTTGCCGGAGTTTAATGTTGTTTTGTTACTTGCTACCGGGTGTCTGTGGCGTAGAAAAGACTATAAATAGTTTTTAACGTGCACAGTAGCTGAAATTTAAAACTGTTAAAAGAAAGGCTCAATAACTGTTGCATAGGTATGTTATTGACACTACGCATCAATTTCATTGTAAGCGCTTCGTGCTCATAGACTGTCAACCCTCTACATTGAGAGTAAATCACTCCCATGTGCGACTAAATCTTCACTCTGGGCGACTAAATGATGTCTAATATTAATATTAATATCGCATAACTGCACCAGAACAATGAAAAGAAACCCGGCGAAAGAAGATAAGTTTCTCCTGAAGATGTGAAAGCAAGGCATCCCTGAAACGACCGCCAGCTTCTTATAAAGCGTGCGTGACTCATATGCAAATGAGCGGCTGGCTGACTCCGCCCACCGCACGCACGCACGCACGCTCTCACGCACAACGTGAACGGAGCCTTTGCGTGTCAGACCAGGTGTTGCGTTAACAATCGCAGTATTGTTGCTTTCACAGCAGTCACGAATGAACTAGCTCACAATGGAACTATAGAACAGCAATATATCATCTATGTATCTATCTATTTTCATATGTTTGTGTTTATTTCATCTGTAATTCAGGAAGCTAATCTAATATTACTCACACATCTGATGTTTGTGTATGCTACTTATTTGCGGTGGCAATGTGACCTCGGTGGTCTGATGTAAATCTCTGATTGTTTCTGTAATATCCCTCGTGCTCAGCACAGGATTTCTGATATGAGGCCCCCATGTTTGAAGCAACAGAAGGATTTGGGATAGACTTACTCTGATGCAAAAACCTGCTCATTGTGTGGTTAAAGTTTTAGATTTACCTTAAATAAAACAGGATTTATAAGGTTATGTAATAAATAATATTTGAATACTTATTTTATTATTGTATTTATTTTTTATTCTTAAAAGTTTTATTATTGTTATTATTATTTACATAATTTATCATTTTTACAAAAATATTTTAATATAAATATAAATAAATGAAATTGTTGAATATTTTATTATTACTTATTTTTTTACAAAAAATATATTGCCTAATCAATATTAAAATATATAAATAAAATAATTACTGAATGTGTTATTACTTATTTTTTTATTATTAAAAGTATTATTATTATTAATATAATTTATTATTTTTACAAAAATATTTTATTTTAAAACGTATTAAAATAAATAAATAATTAAATAAACACAATTATTGAATACTTTATTATTACTTATTTTATTATTGTATTTATTTTTTTATTCTTAAAAGTTGTATTATTATTATTTACATAATTTATCATTTTTACAAACATATTTTAATATTTTATTTTAAAAATATTAATATAAATAAATACAATTATTGAATATGTTATTATTACTTCTTTTTTTACAAAAAATATATTGCCTAATCAATATTAAAATAAATAAATAAAATAATTATGGAATGTATTACTTATTTTTTATTATTAAAAGTATTATTATTATTTATATAATTGATTATTTTTACAAAAATATTTAATTTTAAAAAGTATTAAAATAAATAAATAATTAAATAAATACAATTATTGAATACTTTATTATTACTTATTTTATTATTCTTAAGTTTTATTATTATTATTTACATAATTTATCATTTTTACACAAATATTTTAATATTTTATTTAAAAAAATATTAATATAAATACAATTATTGAATATTTTATTATTACTTATTTATTTTACAAAATATTATATTACTCAATCAATATTAAAATAAATACAATTATTGAATATTTATTGCTTATTTTATTTATTTATTATTTATTTTTTTATTATTACGTTTTATTATTATTATTATTTATATAATTTAATTATTTTTACAAACATATTTTAATATTTTATTTTAAAAAGTATTAAAATAAATAAATAATTAATTAAATAAATACAATTATTGAATATTTTATTATTACTTATTGTATTATTGTATTTATTATTATTATTAAAAGTTGTATTATTATTATTATTGATATAATTTATTTTATTTTAAAAATAATCCTCAATCAATCAATCAATCAATATATAAATAAATAAATATATATATATATATAAGAAAAATCACATTTTCCTTAAAGGGACCTTTTATAGTAGCTACCCTAACAGTAATGCTCGCAAACATTAGTGATTTTAAAGGCTAAGGTGCATCTAATGGCTTGGTTTAGGTTCTACCTCCCTAGTACATTAAGTGTGTTTAGCTGTATTGCTTACTGATTCACCCGTCACAGAAATGAAGTCAAAGGACAATATGAGGAAACCAGCTGCACGTGACAGAATGAGTCACTGTCCAGGTGGTCTAGAGTTGCCTGGCATGGCAGCGGAAAGAAACAAGGACTAGAAACGTGTCATGAAAACAAACAAGAGCAGTGAGAGTCAGCAGCAGAGCACAAAATGCAGCAATAATCAGTTTTTTATTCATCTGACATATCAAAAGTCATTGAAGTGTATTTTCATTGAGGTGCATCTTTCGAAGTACAGTACAGAGGCAAGTCTGAGATCATGTCTCAGTGAAGGGCCCTCAATGTCACCGGGTCTCGCGGTCACTCCATCAGCCGTGTTTATCTGGAGACGGCGGTGTGCTTTACTGATAACAGACGCCGCCACGAAGAGCCAGCATGTCCCCCTTTCCTCCTGTCCCAACACAGACTCACTTTCTGGAAGCGGTGTGTGCTTTTATGTCCTTCGGATGATTTTCTTTCTGTTATATGATGTTCATTAAAACTCCTTGATTTATCTTTTATGTGTAGATGTTATGGGTTTACCCTTGTCCCAGACCCATTAAAAAATGTGCACATTTTTAAAACTCTAAAAGAGTGAAATCAACAAATCATTTCTATATTTATTGTGTATTCAAAATATTCAGTTATCAATTACTTGCAGTCATTTCTATGTATTTCTATCACCCCCTATAAAGTTTCAGTAGAAGTTAGCATTCATAGTTACTATGGTTTCATAGCGCAAGTGCACTAACTAGTTGACTGGTTTGGTTTTAAACACTCAAATTACTTGTGGATGCATTGTTGTCCCCGCAGACAGAAAAACTGGGCTGTATGCGGACTGTGCATGATGCATGGACAACCGTGAGTTAAAACATGCTTGAGGAAAATCTAAATGAATATCACTTGTGTGTAGAATATTTTTGTTATGCATACATTGTTTTAATTATGCAAAAACAAATGTGAAAATATGTCTTAATTGTGCATTTATGGTACAAAAAATTATGAAATTAGCCTTAGCAAGACAAAGTAGTTAGCCATTTTTTCCCAAGCATTCTTCAAAAAATCACAGCAGCATGTTATCAAACAAAACACACACAAAAAAATTACTGCTAATCCTAAAAAACGAGATCTGGAAATGTGACGAGCCACAACAAATCTGAAAGCTGATCAATGGCCATCAAACCTGATCTTGTGAGAAAAGGTAACTATTTTATGTTTACTTAAAGTGTGCATGAATTCATGATTCATGATGTGATTTGAAAGAAAACGTAATATTTTTAGAGAAAAGCAGGCATGAAGGTCCGCCCTTAAACTAAACTATCAGTGGGGTGTAAGCACATTGTATTAAAATAAAAATGAGATCATACAAATTAGCCAACTTGTAACAGTTACAATTTGCCAACTGAGAGTGTATTGGAGCCATTGCATAATTGGCTTACAAGGTGCATGCGATTCAAGTTAACTGTTACACTTTCTACAATTATACAGATGCAGAGGTGACCAACTTTTAAGAGAGAATCTGTAGACCAATTGCATACACAGTCCAGTGCTGTAAGCACTTCTGGGCCATCTAGTTGCCTTTGGTCTGTGTTCCACAATGGAAGAGGATAACCAATACAACATGGATGCTGTCCTCTGGTCCTTCCTGAGCGGACTCTGGCTGACGTAAGCATACAAACACACACACACACATTTCAGAGATATAGATGTCCCACAGTCATGTTAGGAAGTAACATTAAACCTAAATAATTTTCTGCAAAATCTAAGGCAGAATTGCATTTATTTCCCAGAATGCACTGTGATTAACTCCTTGAAAAAGAGCTTGAAAATGTGTTGAGCTAATGTTCAAGTTTCATTGAACACCAAAAAGTATCCAATATAACATTTATTTTAGGTTCATTACATTATCTTGTTGTTAGCTTAGCAATATGTTAACAAAAAACCTAATAGGAGTCAAGCCACTTCACGTAAGGAGCGCCATTTTTATGACATTAAGAGTTGCCATTAGGGATGCGCCGATCCGATATTCATATCGGGTATCGGCTCCGATAGTGCCATTTTTCTCGGATCGGGTATGGCTGTCAGTCATTCGTTCAGTCTTTAAACACTGGTCGCGTTTGGTTACAGCAGTCAGCTCGGTAAAGCTCTCTCCAAGATCATTCTGTGTTCCCATTATACTTGATTTGTAAATACATGTCTATGATTTTGCAAAAAGGACTTTATCTTCTTGCCGGAGTTTAATGTTGTTTTGTTACTTGCTACCGGGTGTCTGTGACAACAAAGCACGGGCGTAGAAAAGACTATAAATAGTTTTTAACGTGCACAGTAGCTGAAATTTAAAACTGTTAAAAGAAAGGCTCAATAACTGTTGCATAGGTATGTTATTGACACTACGCATCAATTTCATTGTAAGCGCTTCGTGCTCATAGACTGTCAACCCTCTACATTGAGAGTAAATCACTCACATGTGCGACTAAATCTTCACTCTGGGCGACTAAATGATGTCTACTATTAATATTAATATCAATTCTCAGATTTTACTCGCCAGTGTGTGAGTTGGAGGCTGAGTATATGATTAGCACAGATATATTTTCACTCACAGAACACTGACTGAGCGCTTCAGAGTTTCACTCTCCGTCAAGCGATCAGTGATATTTTTCAGTTCATTTGAATGGATGAGTGTTTGTGTTTTTTTTCATATTTGTTTATTTTATTTTTCTTTATAATGAAGTAGTCTGTATCTAGTAGATTGTGAAAGAATGATTATCAGATCCACACACAGAGATATATAAATTCTACATTTATTTAAATGAGGGAAAAAACTTCACTGGTATCGGATCGGTATCGGGTATCGGCCAATACTGAACCCTAGGTATCGGAAGCGAAAAAGGCGGATCGGAGCATCCCTAGTTGCCATCTATGTAAAGTGCTTCAAATCGTTCACTTCAGAACTTCTGAACACAGTCAAGTGCGCAAGCCATTCAAAATACAGTCCACTGACTGTGAGGGCAGACTGGTGCACTCGGCACATGTGCACTACCTAGATGAACTTTGTTTTCGAACACTCAAATCAGCCGTGTATGCGCTGTTGTCCAGGAGGATGTTGTCCGTGGATGGTGTGCATGGAAACCAGCCGGATTAGAACATGAACATAAAGTAGGAAGTAAACATTTGAATACTTTTCATGTTCCACTACTTCTAGAACACAGTTGAGTGTGCAAGCCATTCAAAGGCCAGTCCACTGACCGTGATTGCAGACTGATGCTTTCGGGCACATGTGCCTTTACCCTAGTTGACCTCTGTTTTCTAACATTCAAATCACCTGTGCTTGCGCTGTTGTCCGTGAGGATACAAAATTCAGGCTGCATTAGACTTACTGAGGCTGAGTGAACCATGGACATGGGAAGAATGCTTTTGTATATTTTTAGTGTTCCACTCCATCTAGTGCACAGTTGAATGCGTAAACCAGGGGTCTCCAACCCTGCTCCTGGAGAGCTACCGTCCTGCAGCTTTCAGCTCCAACCCTAATCAAACTTGCCTGAACCAGTTAATCAAGTTGTTCAGGGTTACTTGACAATTACAGGCAGGTGTATAGCTTTTCACTATCCAATGGGACACACTTACTACATACAGTGCATTCCAAATGGGATATATTGCCCTCTGAAGAGCACTTCGGAGTGAAAACAATCATGACTGCCATATTGAAGGGTCATTCCAAACCGAAATGCTCAAAACTAGCCACTTCAAATGGCCCTTTGGAATTAAGGATTTCGAAGAGCAAAACTAATGGACACTTCAGGCCCCCATGATCCTTTGCACAGGAAAGTTGTTTGACATACTTATGCGTATTTGGGGTATAAGTTGTATGGCATAATTTTGAACTACATGGCATGAATTATGCATAGGCAAAATGAATAAATTTAAAACCAATTGCTTATGAGGTAATACCATTGGCCTTTTGCACAATTACCATTGCACAATCTACTCATCGTTCCGAGCGAGATTTTTTGGGGGGTCAACCAGCATCCAAATGTGCTACTAAGGCGTCTCCTTGATCATCTTGTTAAGGTGACACAGAAAAGCGTACCAAAAAACAAAACAAGAGTTCAAAGCTCTCACTCCGGAGGGTAAACCCCTTTGAAGGGATTAGACCTTCTGAATGGAATGCAGGGATAGTGTTGTAAGAATGTAAGTTAAGTTTTCAAAGAACTTTAGTTACACATTTTCTACAGTACATTTCATACTTTGCACTTTCCAATAAACTTCTAAATGTCTATTCAGTAGTCCCTACAACGGACGACACAATTTGGTAATTGTGGTGCTTCTAATTAAATGATAAAAAGTAGTTATAAATGATGTCCAAAATACACATACTCATCTTTGCACCAGTAAAATGTACAGCAATTTATGTTTTACTACCAAATTATATGTAACATCTAATTAACGTACAGTGCAATTTTTCATTAATATCTTTAATTATATATCCTGAACACAATGCATGATGGGATACGTTTAGCCTTAAATACCGCTTCAAAGTGTGGATCTAGTGTGCATTAAAGGGATAGTTCACCCAAAAATGAAAATTTGGTGTTTATCTGCTTACCCCCAGGGCATCCAAGATGTAGGTGACCAAGATTTTTAACTCAAACCATTGCAGTCTGTCAGTCATATAATGGAAGTGAATGTGAATCACGGCTTTGAGAGTCAAAAAAACATACACAAACAAAACCAAATTAAACCCTGCGGCTTGTGATGATACATTGATGTGTAAAGACACAAAACGTTCAGTCTGTGTCTCTCAATCTCTATCTCTCAAATGGACCATTGACACTCTATCTACAATCTCAATTAGGAGTGTCAATGGTCCATTTGAGAGATAGGTAGCGGTAATCCACACATAAGTCTGTGATCCACCGTAAAGCAAGAAGACGATGACGCGTCACGCGCCGGCTGTCGTGGACACGCTCAGGACAGTTCAGACATTGCAGTGCATCAGAGGTAAAAAACGATATAAATACTGTTCAGTTTCTTGCACAGACCGATCGTTTAGTGTCTTTACACATCAATGTATCGTTACGAGCCACAGGGTTTAATTTGGTTTTGTGTGTTTTTTGACTCTCAAGGCCATGATTCCCATTCACTTCCATTATAAGACTGACAGACTGCAACGGTTTGAGTTAAAAATCTTCGTTTGTGTTCTACTGAAGAAACAAAGTCATCTACATCTTGGATGCCCTGGGGGTAAGCAGATAAACATCACATTTTCATTTTTGGGTGAACTATCCCTTTAAGGGCACTGAGTTGTGGCATTTTTAAGACCTGGGACAGTTTTGTGCATGCACTTCCTTTGTGTGCAAACACACTTACGTGCCCAAAACCACAAGTGTGGGTATTTGGACAGGCCCCCTCCCCTGTGTGCTGATGCCTGAATTTGCATTATACGGACTAAGGCGGAACATGGACACGGGAACTTTACTTTGGCTTCCTATTAAGGAAGCTACATTATACACCAAGGCACTTCAAAGAATACTGTGACATTACCATGACATATGTACAAAAATATACAAAGAGTGTATAAAACAACAAGTAATATGAGTTTGAATTGCTGTACTGTGTATTTTAATATGACTGAAATGCTTTATTGGGCATTAAATATCCAGGCCCGAAACTGCAGGATAAACAATGCAAGGTGCGATTCCACTCTTAGTATATATATATATATATATATATATATATATATATATGAGCAATATCACTCGAATACGAGAGCGATACTGGCTCTATATCAGCATGGCTGTGATTAGGCCAGTGATTAGCCGCTGATACAGAGCCTGCATCGCTCGAGTACAAGAGTGATATTGCGTTTATACAACAGACGTTGCTTTTTATATTATCTAACGTACTCTACGATTAGCTCAGTGAATAATTTAAAAAAAACATAGACCCGGCTAGAACAAGCGGAGTGATACAAAATTGTGAAAGGGCATTCCTGTAGCGATACCAGTACAATATCTCACTGTTCTCAACCAATCAGATTTGAGAACTGTTGTATAAATATATAGATTTAATGAATCTGGTATGAGGTGCCATTTAATAGTTATATAAAGTTTTACATAAACACTCTGAACGTAAGGCTGAACATGGATACATCTGCTTTTTGAGTGTTTGTCTGCAGGGTTGTCACAATGCCAAGGCCTGCAGGAAATGTGCAAATGCAAGGTACAACACAGCTGAGGATTCAGATGTTTGGTACTCCATCATACCGAGCTCAAAACAGCTCAGCTTGAGTCATAAAAACATGTCCCAAGAGCTCGTCCCCCGTGGACATGTCTAACCTCACCAGGAATTCTGTTCCAAAGAGCACAGCGTTCCGTAAGCAGGACAGTTTCCCCTAGAACACTGCCATGCTTTAACTAACTCGACATGATCTAGTAACTCTACAACCTTACTTTGGGACCTTCTAAGACAAGCCCAGCTTCATCCATCATTAACAACAAATAACTTGCTCTTTGATGGTTTCCTTCGGACTTCCTCATTCCCAAGGGGCCGATTTGACAACATAATCTGCAGGGCACACTCGTGTCTACCAAGAGCTGGTTGCAAAGGAGGTGTTGTTGTAGGCGACAGAAACAGAGGGACTTATGGTCCAAATATGGTCCACTTTCAGGCCAAGGGTGGGGGGTAACAGGAAAAATCCCCCTGAACCACAGGATGCACATGGACAGACCATGACAGCTGGAATAAAGCAGGATATGGAGAGAGAACGAAAGGAAGAGAGAATTGAGGGATGCAGCTGAAGTTAGATTAAATCATTCCTGTTTTGCAGGGCTGTTTTTGTGTCCCGTTGTTGTAGCGCACCATCCAGGAAGCTGGAGAAACAGTGCTGTCGTCAGAACTGTTGACTGGTAGATAGCGCAACACCTGCCAAATAAAACACATTAGTCACTTGAGTTAAACTACATTTGCTGAAGACAACGTGAGTGGGGTTTGCTTTGAAACTCACTGCCATGATGGGTGTCACTGGTGTTTGCCAGCGCGTTGCATTGCAGTTGTTAGGGTGTTCTGGGTGATCGCTAATGCTAATAGGTGGTTTTTAGCATGTTACAATGTGGTTGCTAGGGTGTTCTGAATGGCTGCTAAGACATTCCGAGTTGGTTGATATGGTGTTCTGAATGATTTTAAGCACATTGTTATCCAGTGTCTGGTTGCTAGGACAAATCAAGGTGGTTGATAGGGTGTTCTGAATGTTTTTATATGGTTGCTAGGGGCGTTGCTAGGGTGTTCTGGATAATTGTTAGGACATTGCTTGGTGGTTGTCAGTGTTTGCACAATTCAATCTAGTTACTAGGGTGTTCTGGGTGATTGCTAATGCATTGCTGGATGGTTTTCAGCACATTGCTGCATGGTTGCTAGGGTGTTCTGAGAGTTTTTAAACACACTGTTATTCTGTTTAGTTGCTAAGACATAGCAAGTTTGGAATGGTTTTTAACATTTTGCTATATTGCTAGTTGCTAGGACCATTGCTAGGTTGCTCTGGATGGTTGTTAGGACATAGCTAGGTAGTTGTTAGGTGCAGTCTGGTTGCTAGGGTGTTCTGGGTGATTGATAATGTGCTGCTTGGTGGTTTTCAGCACTTTGCTATGTGGTTGCTAGGGTGTTCTGAATGGTTGCTAAGACATTCCGAGTTGGTTGATAAGGTGTTCTGAATGATTTTAAACACTTTGTTATCCAGTGTCTGGTTGCTAGGACAAATCAAGGTGGTTGATAGGGTGTTCTGAATGGTTTTATATGGTTGCTAAGACCGTTGCTAGGGTGTTCTGGATAATTGATAGGACATTGCTTGGTGATTGTTGGTGTGCTGATCTGTTTTTGCACACTGCAATCTGGTTGTTAGAGTGTTCTGGGTGATTGTTAAAGCATTGCTGGTCGATACCACATTGCTATGTGGTTGCTAGGGTGTTCTAGATGGTTGCTAAGACAATTCCAGGTGGTTGACAGGGTGTTTTGAATGTTTTAAGCACATTCTTATCCATTTGCTAGGATGATGTGTCTGTTTTCTTTAGACATTGCAAGGTGGTTGACGGGGTGTTCTGAATGTTGCTATAAGATTGCTAAACTGTTGCTAAGGTGTTCTGGATGGTTGTTTGGACATTGGTAGGTAGTTGTTAGGGTGTTTTGGATGGTTGCTATACATTGGGAGGTGGCTGATAGGGTGTTTTGAATGTTTTTAAACACTTTGTTATCCCGTTACTAGGACATTGCAAGGTGGTTGATAAGTTGTTCTGAATAGGTTTTAACATGTTGCTATGCGTTTGCTAGGGCTACTGCTTGGTATTCTTAGGGCAGCTGCTAGGTGGTTATTGGGGTGTGCTGAATTGTGTTTGCACAATGCAATCTGGTTACTAGGGTGTTCTATGTGATTGCTAATACGTTGCTGAGTGGTTTACAGCACATTGCTATGCGGATGCTAGCGTGTTCTGGTAAAGTTTTCAGCACATTGCTAGTCAGTTTGCTAATGCGTTGCTAGGCGGTAGTTGGTGCATTGCTGGATGGTTTTCAGCACATTGCTGCATGGTTGCTAGGGTGTTCTGAGAGTTTTTAAACACACTGTTATTCTGTTTAGTTGCTAAGACATAGCAAGTTTGGAATGGTTTTTAACATTTTGCTATATTGCTAGTTGCTAGGACCATTGCTAGGTTGCTCTGGATGGTTGTTAGGACATAGCTAGGTAGTTGTTAGGTGCAGTCTGGTTGCTAGGGTGTTCTGGGTGATTGATAATGTGCTGCTTGGTGGTTTTCAGCACTTTGCTATGTGGTTGCTAGGGTGTTCTGAATGGTTGCTAAGACATTCCGAGTTGGTTGATAAGGTGTTCTGAATGATTTTAAACACTTTGTTATCCAGTGTCTGGTTGCTAGGACAAATCAAGGTGGTTGATAGGGTGTTCTGAATGGTTTTATATGGTTGCTAAGACCGTTGCTAGGGTGTTCTGGATAATTGATAGGACATTGCTTGGTGATTGTTGGTGTGCTGATCTGTTTTTGCACACTGCAATCTGGTTGTTAGAGTGTTCTGGGTGATTGTTAAAGCATTGCTGGTCGATACCACATTGCTATGTGGTTGCTAGGGTGTTCTAGATGGTTGCTAAGACAATTCCAGGTGGTTGACAGGGTGTTTTGAATGTTTTAAGCACATTCTTATCCATTTGCTAGGATGATGTGTCTGTTTTCTTTAGACATTGCAAGGTGGTTGACGGGGTGTTCTGAATGTTGCTATAAGATTGCTAAACTGTTGCTAAGGTGTTCTGGATGGTTGTTTGGACATTGGTAGGTAGTTGTTAGGGTGTTTTGGATGGTTGCTATACATTGGGAGGTGGCTGATAGGGTGTTTTGAATGTTTTTAAACACTTTGTTATCCCGTTACTAGGACATTGCAAGGTGGTTGATAAGTTGTTCTGAATAGGTTTTAACATGTTGCTATGCGTTTGCTAGGGCTACTGCTTGGTATTCTTAGGGCAGCTGCTAGGTGGTTATTGGGGTGTGCTGAATTGTGTTTGCACAATGCAATCTGGTTACTAGGGTGTTCTAGGTGATTGCTAATACGTTGCTGAGTGGTTTACAGCACATTGCTATGCGGATGCTAGCGTGTTCTGGTAAAGTTTTCAGCACATTGCTAGTCAGTTTGCTAATGCGTTGCTAGGCGGTAGTTGAATGGTTTCTAGGTATTTGATAGGGTGTTCTGAATGGCTTTTAGCATGTCATTCTACGATTGCTAGGTGGTTATGATGTGTTGATCTATTTTTGCAGTAATTTCCAGTTGCTAGGTTTGGCAGACAATTACTGGGGGGGGCCTTGCTCTCTGAAGATAAACTGCTCCGGAGGTTAGTTCACTTCAGCGCTATCAGCGCACGTGTGATCTACTGGGCGTGACAGATAGCACTGCCGCACAACATTATATAATATTACAATATGTAATATAGCCTATTATATATATATATATACAAAAAAAACTATATATATATATATATGTTAATGATGAAGCGCTAATATAAGTAATAAATAAGATAATATATTATTCTAATATGGTTATAATATTTATTTTATTGGCATATATAACATTTATCTATATAAATTATAAAACACTATGACAAGGTAATGTTTAATTTATTATATTATATTTATTTATTTATTACATTTTATATTATCATCTCACACATGAATCTGCATTTTCTATGATGTCTAAATTCTAAATGAAAATACATATCTGATATGACTTAATATATAATTAGCATCAAACAAACAATATAATTCATATTCTCAAGGATTAAAGAATAAACGGAAAAAAAATAAAAATGATTGCACAACCATCAATTAGGTGGCGATATGCATGTAAACGTCCATTGAACAAAAGAAGAAGAAAGAAACAGCATGCAGTGCTTTTTCTTAGCATCTGTTTCCATAGTGACTCGTTGATTCGTTGCTCTGTTGAGAATGTCTTGAGTCTTAACCAGGAACATACTCTGGGTTGAGTGAACTTACTCCCTGATGCGTTTTTGGAACCACATACCTCGAGTAAGCAAGGTTTGGGGTTAATCAACCGAAAGTTCAGGGTTTAGCTGACGGTAAGTTAACCGTGCTTTCTGGAATACACCCCTGGAGTGTTTTGGTCAGTTTTCAGCACATTGTTCTATGATTGTTGGGGCTTTCTGATCGTTTTTTAACATTTTTCCATGCAGTTGCTAGGGCGTTGACAGGGGTTTCTCATTTTCAGTCAATTTCTAGGTGGTTGTTAATATGTTCTAATATTTTTATAATATTGTTCTGATCATTTTCACCACATCTCTTTGAATTTGCTAGCGTGGTCTGATTGGTTGTGTCTTTTTTTAGGGCACTGTAATGGTGTTCTGATCAGTTTTTTAACACATTGCTATGGACGGTTTTTAGATAGAATAGGGTGTTTTGACCTGCTGCTGCTTTGGCATTGCTAGGTGGTTGATAGTGTATTCTAATCCATTCTTGCTATGCAGTTTCTGAGCTGTTCTGGGTGGTTGCTTATTGACCCATTTCATGGTTCATGGTTAGTTGGAGTTTTGCATGTTTTATAACCCAACACATGAACCATGACTTTTACACAAGCACATATTATATTCAGAAAATTATACTCTTTGTCATTATCGACCTTTGATACTCAAACAAGCCAGTTATTATTAGTACCTTCTAGAGAAGGTGCTTTACATTAATTTACCATCTATTCAAATGCATTTCCAAGTACTTCTGGAACTCACACCTCACAAACATAAGATATTTGAGACAAACAGGTAAATATGTGAAATGAGAGAACAAACAAAAGAAAGAGGATTAAGGAACCCGAAATAGAAGCATGACAGATGTGTATCAACAGGAGTTCACTTGAGATTTCAACACTGTTGCGCTTCATTTGCTCAGATGTTCAGGCCGACTGGGGAAAGACATGACACACAGTAGGACTTCTCATCTTCTGCCAGTTCTGATAAAAAAAATTATTTATATAAGCAATATGCATAAACCTATAAAATAAACGAAGCGCCAGAAGTATTTCCCATAGCTTTTTGTTGGTTATATTTTGTAATATGACACAACAGGATATTTTTGTATAAAATGTATTATATTTTATGAAAAATATTCACAATTCATGACTTTAAAACACTTCAAAGCACAAACCAAACCTAAAATTGCAACCTACATGTGTAAACATCAATCTGAATCTTCAAAGTTACCAGCATTAGTTTCCTCCATCAGGTCTATTTCACACAGCACTACAGGTCAACTACAGGTCAATATGAAGTTTTATGACTAAAACGTACACAAAAAAAACGGCGACAACAATAAAACAGCATCAAATCACACACGCAACACGGAAAACACAATTCAGACTGACTGAAAACACCTTCATTCTTGTATGATTTTAAATCTAGCTGCTTCCGCTGAGCGAGGGTGGTCGGGGATCAAGAGTAACAAAGCAGGAGTCGAGCGCCAAGCGTTTGGAAGGTTGTGGGACAATGAAAGTATTTGTTGTGATTATTGCTCGTGTGTGTTGTGTTACAGAGGCACTCTGTGGCAGGGGCTGAAAGGCCCTCCGAAACCACAATCCTCAGCTTTGTTCTACAGGCCCTCGGCCTGACCGCGATAAGAAACTTGGATGATGTTACAGGAAGTTGGATGCTCCTCTGGCGATAGGCTTCTCCTGCTGAAAGCTTCTCTTTTTTCACTTTCTATTCGATTGGCTGCCTGGAGGGTGAAAAGAAGGTACGGAATATCATAAACAAGCTCGGCATGTTTAGAACTGGTTTAGTCACTCTAATTAGTGGTTATTTGTTTTTGTTCCTTTGATAAGATTAAGAACATAATTAGTCAGACACTCTAACAGATTATTACATTTCCAGATAAACCTCGAGACGGCATTATGAAGAGATTAATCATCATCATATTTCAGACAGCTATTCAGATACCAGATACATAATATGCGCCTTTAAATTACGCCACAGACACAACAGCATAACATCAGGATCATATGGTGAAATACAACACACATAAGAAAGATCCACAATCAAAAATAACAAAGAATTTTCATTTTTCGTAGAGAAAAATGTTAGTTTTAAGATCGTTAAGATTATCCTTGTGGAACTATTTCACCAAAATATTCAATGGGGGGAAATTAGTGTAATTGACATGAAAATAATGCAACAATGCCTAAAATAGGCTTCTTGTTTGGTATTTTATATTTTGTCAATGTCAAATTTGACAAATAGTTTGCTAAAAATGATCAGTTATCATGCATTTTGTTCTGTACATTGAAATATGTACTAAAAATATTACTACTATTCGAACAATTAAAGAAATGAATTATTTTGTATTTAAAGTATTTTGAACTTTATTTTAATATTGTCTATTTAATGATTGTTCTCATTTTTCACCATGATATAATGTCTTAACTTTTTTTTTTCTCTGGGGCTTTTTTGTTAATTAATATTGATATATGCAATTTATTGCAATCAATTATTTGTCATTAATTAATTTGATTAAAAGGAGCTTAAACTTTTGAGGTGAAATAAGAGCCATACATATTTTTGACATGTTTGCTGAGATTCACCCATCTACCAATGATCTCATGTTGGATAATGGCCATATTTTCAGTGCTTGGGACTAATCAGATTGTGGTCTGAACAGACACACTGGATGCACTTTCCTGTTTGTAACATTATGATCAGTGAGATAGAAAAGATGATGGAGCACATAACAGGAAGTAAAGATAATATGGAGCCTTCAGCATGTGTGCATTAGAGAGGAAAATTGATTTTCCAGTAATGAACCTGTAAAGTTCAGCTGAGGGCAGGAAGTGTCGACACCAAATACAATACAGGCAAGACTATTCCATCTGATTTCTGAGACAGACAGACCTCACAGTGAAATGGACTGATAAAAAATTCATTATTAGAGACATGTGAGAACAGGAACAGAATGAAAGAAACAAAGAACATAAAATCAGTAAATGTGATCAAATAAATCAATTAGGGAAGCACGATATATCGGCCACCATATCGGTATCGGCCGATAAATGCTCATTTTTTCTGTTATCGGTATCGGCCTGATAAGAAAATTTGGCCGATATCTTAAAGCCGATAAATAATGCTTTATTTCCTTCAGAGACACTTCATATGCGCGCTGTTCGTTTGCAGCCTTTTGTGCAATTGTACGTTGTAATATTGTGTTTATTTGATGTATATCTGATTTATCTCATATAGAGTGCGTTTAGTTAAGTTAAAAGAGCGCTTCAGTT
Organism: Sinocyclocheilus grahami; assembly: GCF_001515645.1. Classification (NCBI taxonomy): domain Eukaryota; kingdom Metazoa; phylum Chordata; class Actinopteri; order Cypriniformes; family Cyprinidae; genus Sinocyclocheilus; species Sinocyclocheilus grahami. Next base: position 48,662 of record NW_015506640.1, on the reverse strand, counting down.
TACCGGTGATCGTCTTTAGCTCAGCGCACGCAGCTCAAACAGCAGTGCACAACATTAATAACTATGATTGGGAATGTTGTGTATATAACATTCTAATGAGAACATTATTAGAATAAAACGTTGTGCATTCTTTGGGTTTAGTTGCTGTGTTTCAGCGCGTTGATATGGGAAGAGCGCATCCACAACAGGATCACACATTCTGACTATAGCACGCAATAACTGCATCATTTTGTACATATATAAGTTGTAATATTATGTTTATGTTGTATTAATATTAATCTCAGGATGCATTTCCTTGAGTTAAATAAGCTGCCAGCAAAACGCTTCAGTTTACCATGTTCATTCAGCTCTTCAGCTTCAGCACGTGCAGCTCAAACGGCTGCTATTTAAAACAGTGGTATTAATTTGTTACTTTTTCAAAATCATTGATACATTATTAATAACAACAACCACTTGTATTTTTCTCTTATTATTTTCATCAACAATATGGTTTAGTAATTAAAATCATTTAATTATTGTCCGTGCAGAGGCTATTCTGTTTTATTGATCTGTGGCACATTCATTTTGATTCTTTACACGTGTAATGATGTCCAGTGACTTGTTTGCATTATTTATGCATTATTTTATTTATTTGTAAGACTTTTTTATGACTAAATTTGGTAATGGGAGAGTAAAAATATTTTTAAAACGTACACCGTTCAAACTAGGCTGCTTATGTTGAAGTGTTTGGGATGTGGCTTTTAATGATGAGAACTTTTTTGTAATCAGGCTCTCAAAAAGTATATAACAATTTGGATATAGATTTATCAGCCAACATATCGGTTATCGGCTTTCAAAAATAAAGAATAATCGGTATCGGCCAAAATTTTCATATCGGTGCATCCCTAAAATCAATGAATGAATGTAAACTTTGCTTTCATTGTCTGATTATAATATTGACTGTTAACTGAATACAGTAAATGTTGACATTGTAAATATCAAGACATAATGACTGTTTTATTATGATACTTCAGCCATCGAATGCACAGAACCACTGCTATTAAAAAAAGCTACATTTTCATTTTTCAAAAACCTGTACAGGAAACAACTCTGAACATCTTAGCAATCACTTGCAACACTCTAGCAACCACTCTTGAGTAACCTAGTAAACACCTAACAATGAGCCAAAACACATTAGAAACCACCCAGAAAACCGTATCAAACACTCTGAACACCCCAGCAACAACCCAGAACACCTTAGCAACCACCCAAAACACCCTAGCAACCACTTAGGAACCTCACCACAACACCATATCAATTACCAAGAATGTCCTATCAACCACATTAGAAGAAACTAATCACCCTACCAACCACCCAGAATCACCAATCAAACACCTAAACACATTCCAGAACACCCTAGCAACCATCCAATGCACTGTAGCAACAGCTCAGAACACCTTGGAAATCACCTAAAATACCACAACAGCCTGGCACCAACCCAGAACACCATAACAACGACCAAGAACACCTTAGCAACTTCTCAGAACACCACCCTAGCAACAAACTAAACACCCTTCCAACCACCCTGAATGCATTAGCAACAACACCATAAGAAACACCTACAAACCACCCAAAACACTGTAACAACAACCCAGAACACCTTAGAAACAACCTAAACACCGTAGCAACAACCCAGAACATCCAAAAAAAAAAACTGTCCAGAACACCCTATAAATCACCAGCACACCCTAACCACCCAGAAAACACTAGCAACCACTCAAAACACTGTAGTAACAAGCCAGAACATCATAGCAAGCACCCAAACACTGTAGCAGAACACCTAAAACACCACAGCAAAAACCTAGCAAGAACCCAGAACACCCTTTCAATCACCCAGAACACCTTAAACATCTAAAGACATTACAGAACACTCTATCAATCACCCAGAACACCTTAAACACCCAAAGACATTCCAGAACACCCTAGCAACCACCAAAACACAGTAACAACAATCCAGAACACCTCAGTAACCACCTAAAACACTGTAGCAACAATCCAGGGCACCCAAATAACCACCCAGAACACCCTATCAATCACAGCACACCCTAACCACCCGGAACACCCTAGGAACCACATGAAACACTGTAGCAACAAACCAGAACAACCTAGCAACCACCCAAAACACTGTAGCAACAACCTAGCAACCACATAACCACTGTGGCAGAACACATAAAACACCACAGTAACAACCTAGCAAGAACCCAGAACACTTTTTCAATCACCCAGAACACCTTAAACACCCAAAGACATTCCAGAACACCCTAGCAACCACCAAAACACTGTAACAGTAACCCAGAACACCTCAGTAACCACCTAAAACACTGTAGCAACAACCCAGGGCACCTAAATAACCACCCAGAACACCCTATCAATCACAGCACACCCTAACCACCCGGAACAACCTAGCAACCACATAAACACTGTGGCAGAACACCCAAAACACTGTAGCAACAACCTAGCAACCACATAAACACTGTGGCAGAACACCTAAAACACCACAGCAACAACCTAGCAAGAACCCAGAACACTTTAAACACCTAAAGGCATTCCAGAACACCCTAGCAACCACCCAATCACTGTAACAACAATCTAGAACACCTTAGCAACCACCTAAAACACTGTAGCAACAACCCAGAACATCCAAATATCCGCTCAAAACACCCTATCAATCACAGCACACCCTAACCACCAGAACACCTTAGCAAAAACCCAGAATGCCCTATCAACCACCTAGAACACTTTATTAATCACCCATAATACTCTAGCAAACACTTATAAACATTCCAGAACACCTTAGCAACAACCTAAAACACTGTTAACCACTACCCAGCAACAGCCCAGATCCTAGCAACCACATAGGAACAACTCAGAATGCCCTAGCATCCACCCAGACGACCAAAGATAATTGGTACAAATGAGATAGTCAGGAAATCTAATTTACATCCAGAGGAAAACACATTTATGTTCCTCATTTGCAAGTCGCTTTGGATAAAAGTGTCTGCTAAATTAATAAATGTATGCATGTCCAAATTATGATAATTGATGTACGCACAATGGAACCCAATTCTGATAAGAAAGAAATGATCGCTTGCTTATATTACTTGGGTAATAACAGTATAAGTATAATTTGTTAAACCACGTACCCTTCACATCAGGTAATTAAAAATGAAATGTTAATGCATATGTAAAGATGTCTTAGTCAATCTCCAGACACTATGGTTTGACGTCACGAAACACTCAGCTGTCCTGCAGCTGTTCTTCATACTGCTTGACATCTGTTCCAATAAAAACAAGAACAAACCACTGAATGAGAGAGTCAACAAATAAAGACACATTAAAGTGTTCCCTTCTCTCGAGTCAAATTTCTTCATATTTGCATTTATTGTCATTTCTTTTTTTCCCCCGGATATTTTATCTCCATTGACTGTCCTAAAGCCATTGAGATTACATTACTATTTAAAAAAAATCTACTTCACTCTATTATTTACGGTTCATAATTTTTGTTTAATCATCACTTAATGTAAAAAAAACCAAAAAAACATCTGTAACCCAAGCTTTTCCGTGTGGAATCCAATACTCTGGGAACACCGGCTGACCTAAACTACAAGATTTCCATTAAACCAGTTCCTTTCATTGTTCAGATTATTACATATGGAGATCAAATACAAGTACAAGGAGAAACATGTTTTATGAAGAACATGAGACACAAAAAATGCCTAACAAGAAAAAAGAGAGCTTTTGACTGTCAGACAAATTGCCACTGTAGGGGCATGGAAAAATACACCAACACTGCCAGTAATGAACTTCAAAGCGCGTATATTATGTGTGTATATAAATATACACACTACCTCAGTGAATCAAACGTGAACACAGCAACCAGTGTAGTATGATTCCTGAAAGAATGACTCTTATTAGGACTCTCTCTATTGAATCAAAAACATAGAGCAGCATCAGTGTAGTCTGATTCCTGAAACGAATGAATCTTATAATCTGGTTCTTTTCAGTGAATCAAATGCATACATTGCAGTGTGTTGCCAAGTCCGTGGTTTTCCTGTTTTACTTTTTTTAGTCCACGGGCAGTGTTGGGGCTCTGTTACACCAAATACACAAAATAATGATCTTTAAAAAAGCATCATATTACCCCTTTAAACATTCAACCCTGTTACCAAAGTTATTAAAACAGTCAAACATCAAACAGTCAACCCATTTTCCAAAAATGACCTAACACTCAGTCCTATTACCAGTCATTAAAAATTATGTCAGCTGTTTCCAAAATTAAAAATCAAATATTCAGCCATTACCACAGTTATTAAAACAATCAAAGATACAACAGTTACCAAAATGAATAAAAAATGACCAAACATTCAACTGTTACCAAAATTACCCCCCCTCTTAATTTATGTGAATTAAGTATATCAACAATTACCAATTAAGCCCTTCAAAATGATAGCTTGAATAAATCTATATTTGCAACCCTGTTACCCATTTGGCCATTTACGCTAATTTTATTACATTTTATAAATAATTTATTATTATTATTATTATTACTACTACATAAAAAAAATTACAATCACCCAAATCTGGGTTTTAAACTCTTTATAGATGTCCTAATTTTTCATAACAGGGCTGAATAAATAAATAAATAAATTAATTAATTAATTGCAAACCCGGTACAAAAGAAAAAAAGGAAAACACGAGGCAAATTAAAACATTTTCTACCTATGCACAGGATTACCTATATTTCACAGGAAAAAAATCTGAAATGTGACAACACATGTGCGACTAAGGACGTGTGTTAGCCTGCTGAAAACACCTAGCTGTGAGCGATCAAGAGCGCTTCTGCGGCGCAGTGTTTTTTTTTTTAGTTGACAAGTTTTGGTTGCTATGATACGGAATATCCACAGAGGTAATGTGGCAGACGCATGAATTAAATGTTGAAATAAATGTTGCAAGCATTATTTTTCACATCAATATTTGTAGTAGTCCAGAATCCCATCTGGTACAGACATGAATACTCGGGGACATCAGAGCACTCAGCCCTCGTTACGCTGCTGGTGTTTTCAAAAACACGGCGCTCCCATTGAAAACAACTGAAAATATACTTTTTTGTGGACACGGCCTAAAGCACTTCATATCTGGCTTTTTCTGATATCGTGCTTGGATGGAAGCGTACTCAGACAAACCCTCGCCTGCAGGCACTGAAAACCACATCAAAGTGATTCCATCAGGCTGTGCATTTGGAACGGTAGTGAGAGGACCATGAAAGCACAGTCCAGGCTAAGGGCCTCGGAAATTGAATCAAAATTGAATATTTATTAAAGATAGAACTGTAATCTCATCTTTATGAAGGGTTAGAAAACAATGACATCAGACATTAAAAAAAGGCAAAAAAGGTAAAAAGGTAAAAAAAAGGTAACCCCCCCCCAGAAAATATAAACTTTTGAGGTGGATGAAAAAAGGAAGTCAATCAATGTGAAAACAATAAGAAAAAAAATTCTTCATTTAATATTTGTCAGTTGACGGCACACGTACCCAGGGTTTGGTGGATGGATTCAGCAGTGCTGGGGCGGCTGCCAGTGCGAGTCGGTGGGCGGGAACTAAAGCGTGAGTGGGCGGGGCTATCTTCACTTCTCTGTCGGGTGACAGCGTAGGCTCCATCACCACCAGCTCTGAGTAGGCAAATACACATGCACACATGTACAAAATCATGTCCAACACGCCAGATGTGTTTTAATTCAACTGCTAAAACACTGAAAATTCAAAGTTAGGAAATTCAGGTAATATTCCACAACATTATTTTTTTTTTTTTACTGTTCAGTCTAACAATAGGCTCATCACAAAAGACTCAGTATGGATTTTTTTATGTCCAAAATTTTATTTTAAAATAAAGGTAGGTAATTATTGAGGTTTATGCATATCGTTTTGCTTACATATATTGACGCTTATACATTTTTCCTTGTGATAATATATATATATCTCTTAGAAATATGTGATGGCAAAATGATGATTCCTCTGACTGGAAAAAAAGGTAAAACAAATAAATCTATTATTACATAACTTATCTGCTTTCCCCCCAGCCTGAAATGCCTTTCATTCTAACTTTGTCTACTCCAAATTTCCTTTGGAGATTGTAGTATATATATATTATCTTATCCAATTATTAATTATCCAATTATTATATAATCCAAAAGCTTGGATAAATTAAATAACCAAATGCTCAAATAAGTTCTCACCCAATCAAGGGCCTAATCACAATGTTGTGTTCTTTCATTCATAGCATTTTAAAGCACCAAGGTCAAAACAGCGAGAGTCACGCAACCAATTGTCTGCACTCATTCCCATCACTGATCCACATGCTTCAGTAGAAACAATGAGGATAAATCCACCTGAGGATGGAGTCTTACATATCCTGCTTGCACTTTAACATTATTTGACTTGAGGGCAGAACTATTGACTTCTACCCAGAATTGGCGACAAGGACAAAAATGAATACAGACACATTTGCACTTCTGCTGTGGGCGAGAGTCACTGTGTTTGTAGTATCTTGTATACTCATCACAAATTAAGATTCGTCTAATGACAACACTTCAATTTAGTAAAAAAGAATAAGCAATTAGTGGTTACTATACCAACAAGGAATCAAACTACTACACCTGCACTTAAAGTAACACGACATGCACATGAACCATATCCGGTTACATGTTAAAACATAACTGAATTTCAGCGTTTGTTAATTTCATAAGAATTCTGACCAAGAGAAGAAGATTTCTGAATGATTCTAATGTTAATATGCGAGAATGTTTTTAAACTCCATTTTAAAAGACACATGAATAAGAAGATGGGTTGACTTAATAGATTCCTTGGTGTGAATTTTAAGTAATGCACAACTATTTTTTCGACATTTAAGTCACAAACAAGCATAAAATCGTTACTAAAATAACACCAAATATTCATCTTGATGTAACAGGCATTCAGAATGAGGTTCTTACATGGTGTTTTTGTGGGAGCTGGGCGTAACGGGCCGCTGGAGTGGCTCGTCTATGCTGCGAGATGATGGAGGATATGATCTCCTCTTCATCTTCACCATGTTGGTCATTATCTACAAAGCACCAGAGAGACGCTTATCATCTAAATGTCCAAACACATTGCAAACATAAATCACAAGAATGCTAACAGTTCGCAAATGAATCATTCTTTTGATTTGGTTCATTTTAGTGAACAGGATGAACCAGTTCACCAAATGCAGCTGAATCGTCTCGAGCAGCACGGATCTACAAGTTACTCAAATCAAAACTCACTTTCAGATGCCTGACAGTCACTCTGACTGGAAATGAGTCAAAATAGTGTATCTGATCCTGTGATGAATGAACTGATTCAGCGCTCCATTTCCTCCAACAGACACTGAACTGAGGAAAGTTTGACTCAGAGTCGGACCGAAGACAGATGAGCCGCTGATATTCACATGCGTGAACTGAACACTTGAATGGAGGGGCTACATGAAAGATTTATGCTTTCTCATTGTTTATGTGAAAAGGTGAGCTGATGAAGACTAGTGTATTCACTTTATATGCGGAAAACATCTGAGTTTCACATAATTATTGGGCGCTTTAATAATATAATTGCATTTACCTTATGTCACTGTGTGATTACGTAAGTGAACTGGTGAATCGGTTATTTAAAGTTAATTGAAAAAGAACCAGTTTCTTGCACAGACTGATCGTTTTGCTTCATAAGACCTCAATATATCATTAGGGGCCACAAGTATTAATTGTGTGTTGAATGTATATGCTTTTTTAACTCTCCAAAGTGCCGGTAGCCGCTGACTTGCATTTTATGAATCACCATGGACCGTGGACTTTGCAAAGTCTTCTTATATTTATCATTTAGAGTGATGGTTTACCCCGAGATACTCTGTTGCCAGCAAAGATTCTCCGCTGAGCTCTTTCGGGTGAGGCTGCAGGACTTCCTCTTTATCTAGATCTGCCTCCATAACATCTTCCTGTTAACAAGATGAAAGAATTAGATCAAAGGCCTGAGTGGTAAAGCTTTTGAAACTGCCGATAAAATGCATGTCGCAGTGATAGCCTTTCACACAGATTATGTGAAATCATGTTGAGCAATAATCTTTCTTAGAAGACACAAGTGAATTACCTCGTCGTCGTCATCCTCTTCACCATCTGACTCAGGCTCATGTCCAGAGATGTCCGCTGTATATGGCAGAATCATAAATGAACACAAAAGACTCAGTGAAATGATGACATAAATATGGGAAATAAACCATGGAATGCAACAGATGAATTTTTGAAGAATATCCTGGCAACTCTTTGCAATTCAGTGAACTTGAATAGTGACCAAAATGAACAAGCATCATAAATGCACTCAAACAAATGACTCACGCTCTTTGTTTATGATATTTTTATGGTGCTTTTCCGTTCCTTTTGAACCTGATAACCTGGTTCTCACTCACTTTCATTTTACTGAAAAAGGTGGCTAGGATTTTGAAAAAAAGTTATGTGGCTTAAACAAGGTGATGACAGATTTATTAATTTTTCCATTTCTAGATGAACAATTTCTTACTGCTTTTTTGTCTTACCTGAGTTAAGCTGTTTGATGATGAATTCAATTTGTCTGTTGAGTTCAGGATTTTCTTCTTTACTGTAACAGCATAAGATCTCCTCCATACTCTAAACACAACAACAAAATCCTCACATTATCTGTATTCTGTGATCGTAGCTATGGAGCACAACAGAGACCAATTATTTTTTTTCAGCAGTCTTCAGCATTCAGTTTCTCCATAAGGATTAAAAATAAAATAAAATAAAATCTTGCAAAAAAACTAGCTTGGAGCAGAATCACAACACTTGACCTTTGATTTGAAGATTTGAAGTACTTAAAAATCAAATAAGCATGTGCCAAAATTATTTTACTTGTCGTGGAGTATAACTCACGATATAAGTACAAGTCTTATACTTATACGTTATATCGTACTTTTCAAGTATAAGTCATTCATTGGTTATAAATATAAAACAATATATTTAGTGTTAAATATTTATATATACACTGCCGTTCAAAAGTTTGTGGTCGGTAAGTTTTTTAAAAATATATTTACTATTAATATTTTTTTAATATTAATATAATATTTTTAAAATAATTTAATATGTTTGAATCTCTTCTGCTCACCAAGGATGCATTTATTTGTTCAAAAATACAGTAAAACAGTCTTCAGTGTCACATGACCCTTCAGAAAATAATATGCTGATTTGCTGCTCAAGAAACATTTCTGATTATTATCAATGTTGAAAACAGTTGTGCTATTTAAGATTTTTGTGGAAACGGTAATACACATTTTTTTTTAGGATTCTTTGATGAATAGAAAGAACAATATTCATATGAAATATATATTTTTTTGTTATATTATAAGTGTATTTACTGCCATTTTCGATCAATTTAATGAATCCTTCATGAGGAAAAGTATTAATTTCTTTAAAACATTTTTTACTGATTATATAAATATATAACACGTGTAGGGAGTGCAGTTTTGTTTGACAGTGACTTTTCTGATTTAACTTAAGGATTAAGGAGTGTTTCCTCTAGGAATTTTAAACAAACTAATAAAACATTTTTTTCTGAACAGTAACCTTCTGATTTGTTGCGTCATATATCGCTGTTTAACTTTGAAAGGTTTGAATGTGCAATGAATGGGATTTTTATTACTCATTGGAGTCGAGGCAATGATCCTGATGTTGTGCACCTGTGAACGAACCGTGATTAAACACATACCATCTGTTTGGCTTCCTCTCGTATCTCTGGCATGGACAGGATGCTGTATAAAGCTCCATTCACATAGTACCGTATCTATATTTGCAAACATGAACACAAACATGCAATGAACATTTGAAACTTTGCATCTGAAACACTTTCATCCACTACCAGCCAAAGTTTAAACACACATCTTAAAATCATTTTGAACTAAACGTATGGTTATAAAAGTTTTGTACACAATTATGACACTTTGTTTCATATTTGATTAACTTTGCACTGTTAATTGAACTAAATTAAATCAAAACTGAACTAAACTGATCTAAATAATGGCACTATTGTCTTCTGTAGAGCTGCTTTACAGCAGAACTTAATTAGTTTTTTGTAAATTGTTTTATATCTGATGAATTTTGCAACATTAACACTGTTATTTTCTAGTTTATTACTGTAAAGCTGCTTTGAAACAATCTGTATTGTATAAAACACCATAGAAATAAAAATGACATTTGTTTACAATTTTTTTTTGTTTTAATGTGAATAGGACTGAATATTAAAGGAAAATCAAGGAATTGTATTATTATGACTTTACAATATTGTATTTCTTACACAACTATTCAAAAGTGTAAGGGAAAAAACAAACAAACAACCAAAAAAAAACATAGGATGCTATTTACAGTATGTTACATAAAGTGATTTTTGCTGCTCCTACTAATCGGCTTGAAGCTAATCAAAAAATGTGTGAGGATTTTTTGCTTTTTTTTTGTAAATAATGTTGATAATCTTTGGGCTCAGATGACCCCAGTGACAACTATTTGTTCGACTTATATCCAAATTATTTTTATTGAAATTTTAAGAGAAGGTTGTTTTATCACAACTTGTTCCATACTTAGATGCGGATGCTGTTATAGATATGTTCCAGTCGGGTTTTAGGTCCCTTCGTGGTACAGAATCTGCCCTTCTTAAGGTTTTTAACAATATTTTATTGGCAGGTAGTATTCTAGGAACGTAGTAATACTTATTCTACTTGATTTTACAGCCACTGTTGATACCACTGATCATGGGATTTTATTGCAGTGATTGGAAGATGTTGTTGGTATTAAGGGTACTACCTTAGATTGGTTAAAGTTATATTTAAAGGTTAGGTCTTTATTTGAATTGGGAATTTGTGCCCTACATCAGCTAAATTACATAGTGGTGTGCCACAGGGTTCTTTACTTGGGCCTATTTTATTTTCATTGTATATGTGCCCATAAGGCTCAGTTTTTCGTAAAAATAAAATAGTCTGTATCATCTATATACAGATGATACTCAGTTATATATTCCAATTGATCCAAAAGGCTCCCAATCCTTTGATGAACTTGTACAGTGATGCTGTTATAGATATGTTCCAGTCGGGTTTTAGGTCCCTTCGTGGTACAGAATCTGCCCTTCTTAAGGTTTTTAACAATATTTTATTGGCAGGTAGTATTCTAGGAAGGTAGTAATACTTATTCTACTTGATTTTACAGCCACTGTTGATACCACTGATCATGGGATTTTATTGCAGTGATTGGAAGATGTTGTTGGTATTAAGGGTACTACCTTAGATTGGTTAAAGTTATATTTAAAGGTTAGGTCTTGGTTTGAATTGGGAATTTGTGCCCTACATCAGCTAAATTACATAGTGGTGTGCCACAGGGTTCTTTACTTGGGCCTATTTTATTTTCATTGTATATGTGCCCATAAGGCTCAGTTTTTCGTAAAAATAAAATAGTCTGTATCATCTATATACAGATGATACTCAGTTATATATTCCAATTGATCCAAAAGGCTCCCAATCCTTTGATGAACTTGTACAGTGCTGGGTTTTTACCAATTCAGACTTATTTCTAAATTGAAACCTATTCTCTCCTTTAAAGACCTGGAAATGTGTTATCACACTATGCGTTATTAACTACTGTAATTCCTTATATATAGGTATTTCTCAGGGTCAATTATCTGCAAAATGCAGCGGCCAGACTTTTGACTCGTACAAAGAAGAGAGAGAGGGTCTCCTTACGCTGGTTGCCAGTACATTTCAGAATCACGTTTAAGGTTCTATTGATGGTTTTAAAGTGTTGCATGGTATTGCACCAAAATAAATGGCTATGCTAACCTTTTGATACCAAAATACAAGGCATATGAGATGACTCTTGATGTTCCCAAAACTAGATTAAAATCAAAGGGTGATAGGGCCTTTTCAGTGTTTGCTCCTCTTTTGTAAAAAATTTAATTGTTTAATAAAATAAGATTTAAAAATTAAATAAATTATTAAATAATAATTTTTACATTTTTTAAAATTAGTTTTGAGGTGCCGAGCAAATTCATTAGGGCTTATGATAGTGCAGGCTTGATTCTCCATTTCAAACGCTTCACAAAGGGAGTGAAAGACAAACTTTTAAAATCCAAAGTTGACAAAAGCGTTCTTTTTTGAGAATCGTCTGACGTAAAAAGGACTAAGCTAATTGTCGCCTTCAGTATTCACTGTATGTCACTGTATTCAGGAAGGCGGAGAACAAACTCAAATAACACGCCTTGTTTGTGCATATAGCGGTTGAGCAATTACTGATTTACCTCATGGTTCTCATGTCCCAGGAGCTCCGTCAGGACTTTCAGGACATGCTTGGCCTCCTCTGCGCATTTCTTCTTTCCTGAAATGTAAGACATACTACAATAAACACTGTGCTGCTTATAGTACATTTCTCTGTTTACTTTAGAAAATCAAATAAAAAAAGTGAAAAAGTAAACAGAGGATTCTGAGCAACAATTTAATTGTTTATACATATCTTTATTTCTTTGATAAGCATTGATTACACGAGCATTGTGGCTGTGTATCTGTTACCTTGAGTGCGCAGGCAGAGGTTCATGAGGAGGGAGATGGCATATTCAAGCGTGTAGTCAGACAGATAGTCGGAGTCGTGGAGCTCTTTGACCAACCAGCCAATCAGACCGTCTCTGATCATAGCAGACTGCTGTGCTCGCCTGCACACAGCAGAATATTTAGAAACACTAGGCATTTTTGAGGCGTTTAAAAAATGCTGTGTTGGAAATCCTTTACCTAATTTGGTGTATTTTTTTCCACTAATTTGTAAAATTATCTTATAAATTAGCTAATTTGCTTATAAATTTCTCATTGTGCTATATTATCACCAAATCTTGGATTCAAACTTCTTGTCAAGTTGTTAAATTCTTTCAATTAGCACAGATCCTATTGATCCTATTGTGCTTATGCAAAGTATAAGTATAGTTTGAGCTTATGCGCTTATAGTTTTTGAGTGAAAAATGCATTATTTGGATAATTTTGGCAATATTCACTCAAAAACTGAGGTACATAAGCTCAGATCAATGAGGCCTAGGATCAATCAGTTCCAAAAAGAAATACTTGAAAGAAAATATGTTGATAAAAAAAAAAGAATCTAATATCTGGTAATAACATAGCATAACAAGATATTTATAAGCAAAAATTATGTATGCTGGTCATTTTTGAAGAGTAAAAAGTGTACAATGGCAGTAAGTTGTAGTACAATGCAATAAAATTATAATTTCCAGAAAAAAAAAAATCTTCTTTGGGTCAAAATGATTGGAACACAACATGAGGGTTAAATATATATATATACAGTATATACATATACATATATATATATATATATTTTTTTTTATAACAATAGCCATTATGTGTTTAGTTGCACCTCAGCCATAAACCTACTTGGTAGCTGTACTGTTCTAAAAATATATGATTAAACACAAATTTGAGTCATTATTATTATTATTATTGTTTTTATTTATTGGTATATATTATTATTAATATAATCAAAAAGTAATATTATTATTATTACTATTATTTATTTATTTTTGCACTATATTATTTTTAATATTTTTATTACTATTTTATTTTTGCATTATATCTAAAAAACTCTGTTGGTGCAGCTGAGTTTTACACACTTTTCTAAAGAGAGGAACAACTGAAAACACATTATTACAGTCTGTATGTTTATTAACATTTATTATCAAATGGCGTACCTGAGGCTGAGTTTCTGCAGTGCTGCAAGCACATTTTCTCGAGTTACAGACTCTTTCTCTTCAGTCTTCAGACAGTCGAGCAGAAACCTCAGTAAAGAGGGTATCTGAGACAGGTACATGCGTCCTGGGTGTGCAATAGTGCATGAGACCACGATAAACACATTTCAGAACTAAAGACAGAGATTTATACACAATTTATACAACAAAAGTTTTGTGAAAATTCTGCTCCAAGAATTTTGAGAATTGAGAAACAGAAGTGAAATAAAATTTTACTCAAAACAATATCAATTGATCAGTTTGTGCCATGAACAAAAAAAAGGTATGCTGTCAACTGTGACATCAACATGACGAATGTAGTGTAGCGACAAATCCATGTGACCAATATGCACAGGTGGGGAATTCTTTCGCCCTTAGGCATGCAATTTACATGATTTGGCCAAACAACAATAAAACAGAGTTTGATTTAGAGTGAGAAGTTTGATTCTATCCCGTACAGTTCAGAAGTTATGCAAAAAACTGTGCATATTATAGCGCCACCTAGAGTATTGGAGGTTGGTGTGTGTTTATGATTAGCGAGTGGAATCTTATAGCATCCTGCCACGTTTGTTTATTCTCTGATACACATAAAGGTCACAATAGCAAGGTTATTTTTTTTTTATTTTACAAGCAAAAAATGTCTATTGACTCCTCTCAATTGTTTATTGAACACAGCAATCAATCCGTTGAATGTAGTGTAACGTTCAATGCGGAAAATCCGTGTGACCAACTTGACATTGTGTGGAATTATTTTGCCCTTCTGTGAATTCCTACTGAAATAACCTGATTTAGCCTGCAGAAATTCACTGAACAACAGTAAACGTGACCTCAACTTATGTTAAAAAAAAGTAGGTTTTTCATAAAATGCAAAATGAGAGGGAGAAAAAAAAAGTATTTTGATTCTGTGTGTTTAGAATTAGCGGGTGGAATCTGGAATCATCCTATAAGTCCGTTTACAGTCCCTGACACACAAATAGATCACATTTGTGAAATTTTCTGCAAAATTTTACACACAAAAAAAGGTCCACTGTTTACAGTGAATAGTGTAGCAAATATAGCGATCGATGCATTGAATGTAGTGTAGCGATCCATGTGACCAATCCACCTGACCAACTTGAATTTGTGTGGAATCGCGTGAATTCCTATTGGAATAAATATAATTAACCTGTGAGAATTCACCGAATAATCGCACCTCAAGTTCGAAAAAGTAGGTTTTTCATAAAATGTTAAATGCCCCAAAAAGTTTGAAGTGGAAATAAAAATCCACTTGCACAATTGATTCAGCGTCAGAATTTGTATTCTAGCCTGTTACACAAAGTTTTTGCACATTATAGCGCCACCTAGAGCATCGGAGGGATGTGTATTTATGATTAATGGGTGGGATTTGGGACCATCCTGCCAAGTCTGTTTACAGTCTCTGACAC
This sequence comes from Sinocyclocheilus grahami, assembly GCF_001515645.1. Classification (NCBI taxonomy): domain Eukaryota; kingdom Metazoa; phylum Chordata; class Actinopteri; order Cypriniformes; family Cyprinidae; genus Sinocyclocheilus; species Sinocyclocheilus grahami. The sequence continues at coordinate 33,366 of NW_015506640.1, read as the reverse complement.
ACAAACTGGTTTAAGGAAGAAAAAGAAGAAGACTGGAACAAACAAAACCAGACTTCTCTGCTTGAAGCGAAGACATTTTTGTAAGGAATCATTTTCACTTACCGTCACACAAAGAGGCAAAGGCATTGATGAGCCGTGCCATATACTGTCTGACAATCTCATTTTTGGATTTCATCAGATGAAGAACAGATTTCTGTGAAGTAAACAAAACCAGTTACTCAGCTATTTATTTTTCTTTCCTTGCTATTTCATATGGCTTTTGGTTCAGTTAGTTGTTCTTTAATGTGAAAAGGACTATTTTGTCTGCCTTCTAAGTTCATTCTGGATTTTAGTAACATGATATATTGTCTTTCAGCCTGCACAAAAACTGAAAGGTGAGCTAAAAGCATGTGCGAATCGACTGCCCTAAGGAACTTGCTGACAATTATTGGAAATTATGAGTCAAGAAGTCATGTTATCTGCTGAAACCTGATTCAGGTTCATTCTAATTACCTGAAAAAGACTGACGGTAAACATATTTTAGAAAAGAAATAGGTCACAGACAGCTCAAATTGTTTTAAATGTTGTAATTGTTGTGTTAAGTGTACTCATTGTGAACCGCAAAACAAAAATGTATCAAAATCTGGATAGAAATGCAATTTAAATATATTGGAATTACATAAAAGGGTCTATTTTCAAAACATTTTAGCCATGAATTTGAATACTATACTAAAATATTCGAATTTTACTGTGCATTCTAACACACACACACACACACACACACACACACACACACACACACACACTCAGTTTTAAATTTTGTAATTGTTGTGTTAAGTGTACTCATTGTGAACCGCAAAACAAAAATTTATCAAAATATGGATAGAAATGCAATTTAAATATATTGGAATTGCATAAAAGGGTCTATTTTCAAAACATTTTAGCCATGAATTTGAATACTATACTAAAATATTGTAATTTTAAATAGTATTTTCAAACTGTAAAATTATTCTGAGTGCAGTTTTCATATATATATATATATATATACAGTATATAAAACTCCCCGACAAGGGTTTTGTAATGTACCTGTTTGGAACTGTAGCGCTCCAGAAGATCATTGCTGATGAAGGCTTGCAAAACCGTGTCCCTTTGCTCACCATGTAGAGATCTGGTTAACCTCTGGAAAATAACAACAAAATTGGCATGCAATGTGAAACCCAATTTATGTGTCTCAATGTGTGTTCTAAAGGACAGAAAATAACTCAATTCACTAAAACAACAAAAAATCTCCTACAAATTCTTCAGTTTAAAGGATTCACAACTGAATTTTGATCATGTACATGCTGCAGTAGTTTGTAGCGTGTTTGACCAATATTAACAATATCAACAGACTGTAGTAATTATGGTATTGTGTCAGAAACGATGGGATACATCAGTGATGTGCTTAGCTTATTTACAGTAATTCTGAGTTACCCAGCGCAAAGCTTGAAGCAGCAAAGCCTTCAGTCGATCTGATCCATTCACTAGGTCTTTCTTCAGCTTCTCGTAGTCAAGGGAAGGCAACAGCGGCACGTCTTTGGGCCTCCTGACAGCAGGAAATAAAAGGATGATGAATCTTGCTCATCAGGTTACTGATGGGAATCTTTCCATCTCTGGGATCATCATGTTTCCATAGTCTGGTTTGTTTGCATTTATAAAATTACTTTTGAATGATCTGACAAGTACAAGATGCTAAAGGTAACAAGCTATGCGAGATATTAATCAATTATGTCTAAAAATGTACAGAGAATGTACAAAATTTGATAATTACACTTTTACCCTGGTTTCTAAACACTGTCTAAAATGCAATTATTTAATTATATTCACAGCAATAGATTTTACATAAATAAATAAATCTGGATATTGGATTATTGTGAATAAAATAAAATAAAATAAATAATTAACAATATGTACTTACTAAAGGGTTTCGGATTGGTTTACGCAAACTATGCAACTGACTTTACTGTGATTACTAGTTTTTACTACAGTAAGTACATGTAAAGTGATACAAGGACACTTTTTTGTACAGGTTTCTTCAGATATTTTTCAGATTTAAATATATTCTAAAAATAGTAATAGGTATAAAAACAAGACACTGTAAACTTATCATAATTATTGTAATTAACAGACAAAATCCAGAGAATATTATTTTTTATAATATAATATAATATAATATTTAATAGTTATATAATATCATTTATATAATAGTTTTTTTTAGGATACTGACAATTGTTTAATTCAGTAAATCTTAAATCTGCCATTAGAACATATTTAGGGGTCCTTGCTATATAAAAATAAATAAATAGAAATACAAAAAAAATACAAATGAAATGTGTAAATAAATCAAATGTGAAAATCTGCGATCTATATCAAGTTACCAAATGTTTAGCAGACATACCTGCTAGGCAAGATGAGATTTTCTACTAATCTTTTATCAATCTAAACAAAATAATAAATACAACTTACTGAGGTGCGACTGATGCCCGCAGCATTGAGGAAGCCTAAACGAAAAAAAAAAAATAGAAATGTCATTTGAATCTGTTGAAACATTGGCTTGCAGATGAAAATACAATGCATGTGTGTTAGTGAACTTTTAGTTGGCGAGTATTCATGTTGTTGTAGTCATTAACTAGCATGCGTTCTACAACAGTTGCAAGCGCATATGCAGTGCGGTGGGGTTATGTGTGTACATATACATGCGATGAATGACCTCAAACAAATGAATACCCTGTTTGCAAAGCAGGGAGGTTGGGGGAGGGGGTTAGTGAGAGGAATTCCCCACGCTCATTTACTGCGCTGCACCTGCAGGATCTAATTTCTAACTGAGCCTAAGAGCACGGCAAATTCTGGCATCTCAAAGATGCAATTAGAAGCCATTCCTTGGGGGAAGGTTACATCGAAACCCGCAAGAAGGCGGATCATGTGAGCACAAACTCAGGCGAGTGCTTCCCCATTACTTGGAGTGTGAGAAATAGTGATATCAGTCTGATTTGACGTATGCGGGTAAGTTACGTGAGGCCAAATTTCCTGTCAAATATAAACATCCTTCTGTGAAGGGCTGTGTGAGTCATGCTCGTTTAACTTCAAACTGGTTTGAGGAAATGTTTCGGAGTTATGTATACGAACATTCTCAAGTTTGGCAAATCTTAGTGTTTGCTCTAAATATTTGCAGTTCGTCTGCATATGTGGATTTCACAATGACAAGGGTTTGAACATTATGAGTGTATCCTGGTCCAGAGAAGGATTACATGGTTTACATGTATGTCAAAACTATAAGGGCTGATTCAATGTTTTTTTTATATAAATAAAAAAATAAAAAAATAAATAAAGCAATTGTACACTACCAATCAAAAGTTTGGAATCATAACTATTTTTAAATGTTTCTGAAACCTTGGGGGAAGGTTACATCGAAACCCGCAAGAAGGCGGATCATGTGAGCACAAACTCAGGCGAGTGCTTCCCCATTACTTGGAGTGTGAGAAATAGTGATATCAGTCTGATTTGACGTATGCGGGTAAGTTACGTGAGGCCAAATTTCCTGTCAAATATAAACATCCTTCTGTGAAGGGCTGTGTGAGTCATGCTCGTTTAACTTCAAACTGGTTTGAGGAAATGTTTCGGAGTTATGTATACGAACATTCTCAAGTTTGGCAAATCTTAGTGTTTGCTCTAAATATTTGCAGTTCGTCTGCATATGTGGATTTCACAATGACAAGGGTTTGAACATTATGAGTGTATCCTGGTCCAGAGAAGGATTACATGGTTTACATGTATGTCAAAACTATAAGGGCTGATTCAATGTTTTTTTTATATAAAAAAAAAAAAAAATAAATAAATAAAGCAATTGTACACTACCAATCAAAAGTTTGGAATCATAACTATTTTTAAATGTTTCTGAAAGAAGTCTCTTCTGCTTACCAAGGCTGCATTTAATTGATCAAAAATACAGAAAAACAGTAATATTGTAAACTATTACTTAAAATAGATACTTTCTATTTAAGTATGTGTTAAAATATAATTGATTCCTGTGAATTTTCAGCATCATTACTCCAGTCTTATGTGTCACTTGATCATTCAGAAATCATAATAATATGCTGATGTGCTGATTTGCTGCTCAAGAAACATTTATGATTATTATCAATGTTGAAAACAATTTTTGTTGCTTATTTTTTTGGAAACCATGACACATTGCCATTTAATTAAAATTATTATTTTTTTTTAATAATAAATAAATTATTTTATTCAGCAAGGATGCAATAAATGTACTATATTATATCATATTGTTTTTGATTGTTTGCGACTTCCTGGCGTCAGATATAAACACACACACACACACACACGTCTGGTCAGCTATCCTTGTGGGGACTCTCCACTGGCGTAATGGTTTTTATACTGCACAGACCGTATTTTCTATTGCCCTACACCAACCCTAACCCTAAACCTACCCCTCACAGGAAACTTTGTGCATTTTTAGATTTTCAAAAAACTTCATTCTGTGTGATTTATTAGCTTGTTTACCCGTGAGGACCTCAATTTAGGTCCCCACCGTGACACAAGTCCCCATGAGTCTGTGTGTATTCAGGTTTAAGTCCCCACCAGAATAGAAAAACAGGTACACACACACACAGGTTTGTTTTTGTGAAAAGTGGGGACATCCCATAGGCGTAATGGTTTTTATACTGTACAGACCGTATATTCTATTGCCCTTTACCAACCCTACCCCTAAACTTACCCCTCACAGGAAACTTTGTGCTATTTCAGATTTTCAATACACTCCATTCTGTGTGATTTATAAGCGTTTTGAAAAGTGGGGACATGGGGTAATGTCCTGAAAAGTCACCTTCTCCTTGTAATACCTATGTCATTATACAAATGTATGTCCCCATTTGTCACAAAAACGCGCGCGCACACACACTCACACACACACACACACACACTCACTCACTCACTCACTCACACACACTCTCTCACACTCTCACTCACTCACACACTCACTCACACACACTCACACACACACTCACTCACTCACACACACACACACACACACACACACACACACACACACACTCACTCACTCACTCACTCACTCACTCACTCACTCACTCACAGACACACAGACACACAGACACGCAGACACGCACACACGCACACACGCACTCACTCACTCACTCACTCACTCACTGCAAAGGGCAAAGTTTTTCCTTTTTCCTTCTCCACTGCCCGGTGGCTCTAGTTTCTGAACAAAAATTTGGCATGTTGATATGTAAATGTAGGCGGTCCTGTTTTTTTTTGTTTTTTTTACCTGACGCCAGGAAGTCGCAGATTATTTCAAAAGGAAAAAAAAATAAAAATCATGATATGACCCATTCAATCCTATGGCCCATACTGAATGTATGCCCTTGCTGTGACAGTTTTGTATGTATACTGCTCACTCTGGGGAACTGAAGACAAGTGAAACACGGTCTTCAAAGCAATCAGTGTTATGTGCTTCCTTCGGGATTCAGCTACAATGTACATGATTGTCGGACAAAGCACAGCATTCTTAAGACTGAACAAGGACGTTCGTCCCGTGACACTAGGGCGATCTAATGGGAACTAGATGAAGTAGAGGGCTTTGGGACGAAATACAAAGGAGAAAGAGGACAGGCAGGGCTCAACGGTCATACAGGAAAGACCAGGGAGGCAGGGAGAAATATGATGAAACATTCAGCAACTTACATATCCATCATCATAAGGACTCATAGAGTAATATCCCTTCATGAACAGATGATCAGACACACAAACACACAGGAAAATATGATTAAGGATACACTAGCTGCAAAAGCATGTAAATATCAAAACATTTTAGGCAATGTCAGATTATCCCACCGCTATGTGACTCTTTTTAGGGTCCCGATGTGAAAAAAGTGGGTTTTGTAGGGAAAATGTTACAAACCAAAATATTTTGGGTTGCTTTAAGTTACTAAACCATGATAGAAACTGAAAACAAAACATAAAATACATATCATAAAAGCAATAGATTAAAAAAAATTAAAATTCCAGCTGCAAAAATTCAGTAAATAATGGTAAATGTGAAAGCAATTCAAATGTTTTTATGTTTACAAAAATGTGAGACACACACACACACACACACACACACACACAAAACACGCAATGTCAATAAAAATAAGATAAATCATATTGTACTTAAAATAAAGCTTATTTTAGATTTGTGTCATCGTGACATTGTTTATAACATTTAAGCACATTTCCCTGCAAATTGTCATTACCATAATCTATAAAAATCTCATTGTTACAAAAACGCATTGTTTCGATATATAAAAATTGTCATTACCATAATCTGTCATTTTCAATGATTTTAATTACATTATGGTAGTGTTTGTCACTTTAAAAGTTGCTGATTTTAACACACACACACACACACACACAATCTTTTTAATATTGTTACAGTAATGAATCACCATTGAGAATGACAATGGATTTTTTTTATGCAAAAACACGTGGAACAGTGGTCAAACGTGTTCTTCTAACATGTTTACAAAAAAAACCAAAAATTCATTGGAATGCAAAAACTTGTTCAGTGTGAACATCCTTAAAGGAACACTCCACTATTTTTGAAAATAGGCTTATTTTCCAACTCCCCTAGAGTTAAACAGTTGATTTTTACAGTTTTCGAATCCATTCAGCCGATCTCCGGGTCTGGCGGTAGCACTTTTAGCTGTAGCTTAGCATAGATAATTGAATCTGATTAGACCGTTAGCATCTCGCTCAAAAATGACCAAAGAGTTTCTATATTTTTCCTATTTAAAACGTGACTCTTCTGTAGTTACATCGTGTACTAAGACAGACGGAAAATGAAAAGTTGTGATTTTTCAAGGCCGATATGGCTAGGAACATTGCGCCTGCTGCACCCATGGTACGGCAGCAAAGCTCCTTGATTATTACGCCGGAATGAGAGTACAGTTCCTAGCCATATCGGCCTAGAAAATCACAACTTTTCATTTTCCGTCTGTCTTAGTACACGATGTAACTACAGAAGAGTCACGTTTTAAATAGGAAAAATATAGAAACTCTTTGGTCATTTTTGAGCGAGATGCTAACGGTCTAATCAGATTCAATGATCTATGCTAAGCTACAGCTAAAAGTGCTACCGCCAGACCCGGAGATCGGCTGAATGGATTCGAAAACGGTAAAACTCAACTGTTTAACTCTAGGGGAGATGGAAAAAAAAAATTGGAGTGTTCCTTTAAGGCTTTGTTCAGACAGGAAGGAAAATGTATTTATTTTTATTTTTTATTTTCTGGCATAATACAAAACAATGACAAAGCGGAAAACCATGTGAAGCCAATTCACACTTGCATGTGCTTTGAAAATGAATTCAAATCTGATTAGAAATGGCTTCCAGTGTGAACAGTGTGTCAAATCAGGTTTTAGAGTGTTGCATGTATGCAAATCCATATGCAATGCGCAAGCAATGACTGAGTGAAAATTTGTGAATTTAAACCGAGTTAAAGAAGATTTATCATGACGACCATGAGCAGATTCAGAAGTTTCTGTGCTCTCAAAAATGACAGCTACTTTCGAGTTAAACTTTGACAGCATGTTCTACAGAAAAACAATGTCCACCACGGAATAAAAAAATAAAAAAGGTCATTGTGAGGTCATTTCCCAATCCTGACTTTTTTTTTTTTTAGTAATTCTAAGAAAAAAAAGAAAAAAGACTTCTGAGAAGAAAAGTCTGAATTGTGATATATAAACTCACAGTGAGAAGAAACAAATCTGAAATGTGAGATATAAAGTTGGAGTTACCTTTTCATTTGTATTCTATATTTGCAAAATAATAAAGAAATGGTGGAGTGTGGATGCTTTAAAAAGCCAAATGCATATAAACATATTGTCTGCAATCAGTGAAGGCAGTGACTCACAGTGCCAGGTCTGGTGAAGTCCACGCTCTGAGCTGCACTCTGTCTCATGTGACCGCTGAAGAGCCGCATGCACACACCCTGCAGGTACTCTGGGGAGATCTGCAAAACATCAGCCATATCCCCTGAGCATTTTAGGAGAACTTTGGTCATGTGTAATTATCTGCATTGCTGGAGTTGTGCACATAATGTGTGAGCTGATGTTTGCTTGCCATCTTTCCGCGGACTGTGGCCTCCAGTGAATCCACCAGCTCGGCTGTGACGCCGATGAGGCTGTGATGGTCGGCCTGCAGCTTAGCGAATCTCCTCATGTGGATGGCCGACTTCCTTTCCGCCTCGGTCAGATGGAGCTGCATTTGCTGAATCGCTTCTGGGAGACAACACACACAAACAGTCAAATAAGGGGCTGGTGAACACGCACGATGCAAAAGAGCCACATTAACAACTTCTGAGAGTGACGGTGTATTTGAGCTACGATCAGGGTTCAAAAGGAACACAAAAATCTGATTTTCCTCAGGTTATGTTACAAACACGACAATATTTAGAACAAAAAAAGTATATTTTTCGTTTGATGGCAGTTTGCAAGGTTAACAGCTAATTAATCCCAGCTAATTAGGGACAAAATTATACATACTTTGTATAAATATACAACAATGCTATCTGTTATTATATTAAGATAAAACAAATGTAATTATTACCCACAGTAACATGTAATCATGATTTACAATGTGACTGGAGATTCAGGATTAAAGGTACTTCCCATATTTTGCGAACAATGATATTTTTATGACTTTTATTTTATGTTACAAAAATACATTATATAAGTTATATCACATAACAAAATCACAACATTTGTGTAACAGGGCATTTTCACAGAGACATAATATGATACTAAAACAGCTAAATTATATAAAATACTACATATGATCAATATTTTAATTATTTATTTCAATTATTATATTATATTAAATTATATATTATGATGAAACAAGTTTAATTATTACACATTTTCTGATTTTTAAAAATCATTATTTAATTTATATCATGTTAAAATTATTTAGAACAAAATCACAACATTTGTGTAACAGGGCATTTTCACAGAGATGTTAATAAAACAGCTAAATAATACAAAATACTATATATATATATGATACAATTATAAATATTTAAATTATTATATTATGATGAAACAAGTTTAATTATTACCCATTTTATGATTTTTAAATTCATTATTTTTTTAAATCATGATTTAATTTATATTATGTTAAAACATATTTAGAACAAAACAAAATGTTTTTTGTGATAAAGACAGTTTTTGTGTTTGACAGACACATAATACCCAAGGAAAATTACTAAATAATGCCAATATTAGAGACAAAATCATACATATTTATTTTTATTACATATTTATTGCACATCTAAAATGTGCATACATTATTCTATGAAGATAAAAAAGTAATTGTTACCCATGTAATGTGTAATTGTGATTTACAATGCGACTGGGTATTAGGGATTAAACCATCGATCCCATGTGACCAATACATTTTTATGACTTATTATGCCACCAATATATACTGTATATTTAAATAATGAATTCAATTATTGTATTTGAAAATAAAACAAATGTAATTATTCCTCAAAGCAAAGTGTAATCATGATTTACAATGTGACTGGAGGTTCAGGATTAAAGCTACTTCCTCTAAATGCCACACCCTGTGACTTTTTATGACTTTTCCAGTTATTTTTAATTAATGATAAATATATTTTTTATCAATCTTTATGATTATTTTCAAAAATCATTATATATCAAGTATTTAGAGCAAAACTGTAATGTTTCTGTGACTCGTGCTGTTTCATATGCAATAAAAACAGCTAAATAATACAATTATTAGGGACAAAATTATACATGTTTAATTAAATATTCAGTAAATTATTATATTATATTATAATTTAGTACATTTTGTATCATGCCTACAACGCTACGGTAACAATGTAGGAACTGCATCAGAATAGTTCACCTTTGTTGCCCTTTCCACCTTCGTTCTGGTTTCGTGGTGTTTAGGAGTCATGCCAAAAAGTAATTGTTCATTTTAATGGTTTAATGTCATGAGTGTCCCTGCCCTCAAACTACATCCCAGTTTGCTCATCAAAAACAACATTCACAGGACTCGTGTTCACACTCCACAGCCCATGGTTCTGACATAACACTAACACATGTGCATTTTATGACAATGCACAATGAATTTGGGCCCTTGCGATATTTAATTATTACCCACAGAAATGTGTAATCAAGATTTACAGTGTGACTGGAGATTCAGGATTAAAGCCACTTCCTCTATAGCAGTGTTTCCCAACCTTTTTTTTGGCCACGGCACAGTTTTGATCAGTAAAACATGCCACGGCACACCTCTAAGCACTGAAATATCGCAAAATTGCACAGACATGCATTGCTTCAAGTGGCATATTAAAACTGGATATTATATTAAAAGCCACAGTACCAACTCTGACGATGCAGTGTTGAATTATTTAAAAAAAATGTTTTTCACACATGCTTCAATCACACACGCTCACACACACACTCACTCTCACACACACAGGTTTGTTTTTGTGAAAAGTGGGGACATCCCATAGGCGTAATGTTTTATACTGTACAGACCGTATATTCTATTGCCCTACACCAACCCTACCCCTAAACCTACCCCTTACAGGAGACTTTGTGCTATTTCAGATTTTCAATACACTCCATTCTGTCTGATTTATAATTGTTTTGAAAAGTGGGGACATGGGGTAATGTCCTGAAAAGTCACCTTCTCCTTGTAATACCTATGTCATACCTTTGTCATTATACAAATGTATGTCCTCATTTGTCACAAAAACGCGCGCACACACACACACACACTCTCTCTCTCTCACACACACACACACTCACTCACTCACTCAATCACTCACACTCACACAAAAAAAAAACATTAGGCTTTATAGACATAGTGTTTCTTGAGCAAAAAGAATACGCTGTACTTATTCAAACATCAGTTCTTTATTTAGCCTCGCATTGTGATCGAGCAGAGATCTGTCTCCAGACTTCTGAATGAAGACAGCTGGAGTTATGAGGTTTGCTGACAGTTTGAGGATCCAATGGTGTTACGAGGCTTAGTCACAAGCTCTTTTGAATGCTTTTTTTGGTTAAATATTTGTAAAACTCACAAACAGATGTAAAGATGACCAATAGCATGGATTTAAAATAATAATAATAACGAAATTAAATTTTGATAATTTTCCGGCACACCTGACATGGCACAGTGGTTGGGAAACACTGCGCTCTCTCTCTCTCTCTCTCTCTCTCCCTCCCACCCTCTCTCCCCTAAGTGTTTTACAGGCCTGTAAATCATAATTTTAAAATGATAAAAAAATGCCTCACAATATACACAAAAGGATACATATAAGGTCAGAAGCCTCGGCGTGTTTGAAGCTTTCAGAGTCACTGAGAGAAACTTGTCTAGGCTTTCTCTCAACTCTGGCATCCAGGAATCCTATGATCCGGTAAAAACAATGACAAGCACATTAAAACCTCTTCTGCATCAAGCAAGTGCTCAGTGTACATGAGGTTCATCATACAGAATAATATGATTTTTCAGTATGCAGCAATATGACGTACCTATAAGAACAGGGGTGCCCACACTCGGTCCTGGAGGGCCGGTGTCCTGCAGAGTTTAGCTCCAACCCTAATCAAACACACCTGAAGCAGCTAATCAAGCTCTTACTAGGCATACTAGAAACTTCCAAGCAGGTGTGTTGAGGCAAGCTGGAGCTAAACTCTGCAGGACACCGGCCCTCCAGGACCGAGTTTGGGCACCCCTGTATAAGAAAGTGTACCCCAGTATCTAAGAACTAACCTCAGTTTTCAGAGATTTTCTGCAATGACTGTTAATCAGCTGGTGTGTTGGTGGTTGGTAGTGGATGTGTGTTGTACCTGGAAAAGCTCCTGGAAGGACGGGTGTACTGTGGGATTGGGCACAAACGGCAGAGCGTAGAACGGCAGGAACTCGGTGGTCTGGCTCAGTGCCGCCCCTCTGGTCTCCAGATAGTGCTTGAAATGTGTGATCCTGCTGTCAAACTCTCCTTTATCCTGTATTACACAAACATATTTTTACATCAAAAAAGAGAGAGTTTGCATCTTGACTGAAAGCTAATACTATGCCATTCAAATACTGATTCAAGTCATGTATTCGACTGAACGAGAGGTTGGCCTGAATGTTTTAGTTTATGAGGACATCTGTTGGTCAAACAGAATACATGCATTTGTCTATTCAGTTCATTAAACAAAAAGATAATTGTATTACTATTCCCAACAGTAAAGCGCACTTACGTGACTTCCTACAGCTGATTTCAGTGGGTATATTGTAAAATGAATTTGTAAGTGGAATTCCAGTTTCTGAGCTACTGGATCAAAGTCCCGAATCTCCAGAGGAATGGTTTTAGCCCACAGCTCCGAGAATACCTTATAGTCGCCATCATTAAAAGAGCTGAGAAAATCCTCCTATAGGAAGAAACAAGATATCAAGAGGTCAATTCACTTTTCAGTTGCTTTTCATTTTTAAGTCTAAATAAATACATAAATAAAGGTTTTCTCTGATCTACATGTAAACATTTTTAAAAGGTATATATATATATGTAAATCATATAAACATCAACTAATTTCAGTAGTTTTTTTTCACGTTTCAGTCTTTTTTAATTAAATTAAAATTCACAAATACTGAGCAGTTTGGTAATGACAGAGATTTTCTTTAAAATATTTTGTTAAATATAGATTTATTAAATAGAGATTTTATTAAAATAGCTATATATTATAAATTATATATAAAATCTAAATACATTATATGTGTTGAACTATTTCTGACATTTAAACTACTACTTGTACATTGCAAATTGTACATGATTAAAACTATGATTTCTTATGAAAAAGTGCAAACGTTTTGGAATTCCAGCTAAAAGCAAAAATATAATAATAATAATAATAATAATAATAATAATAATAATAATAATAATAATAATAATAATAATAATAATAATAATAATAATAATAATAATAATAATAATAATAATAATAATAATAATAATAATAATAATAATAATAATAATAATAATAATAATAATAATAATAATAATAATAATAATAATAATAGATACAATTTTAAAGCCAAATAAACTTTTGTTGATATGTTTATAACAAGATTATAATAAAGCAAGCTGATCGGTTATAAAAAAACTATAACACACTGATTCTGCGATGAAAAAATTGTACATATAAATATAAAATTTATTAAAACTTAGTGGAAAAATAAAAAATAGTGGAGTGTTCCTTTAAGGATGTTCACACTGAACAAGTTTTTGCATTCCAATGAATTTTTTTTGTTTTTTTTTGGTAAACATGTTAGAAGAACACGTTTGACCACTGTTCCACGTGTTTTTGCATAAAAAAAATCCATTGTCATTCTCAATGGTGATTCATTACTGTAACAATATTAAAAAGATTGTGTGTGTGTGAGAGAGAGTGTGTGTGTGTGTGTGTGTGTGTGTGTGAGTGTGAGAGAGA
>NW_015506640.1:9047-19678 GCF_001515645.1 Sinocyclocheilus grahami | reverse complement strand
TGGAGCTAAACTCTGCAGGACACCGGCCCTCCAGGACCGAGTTTGGGCACCCCTGTATAAGAAAGTGTACCCCAGTATCTAAGAACTAACCTCAGTTTTCAGAGATTTTCTGCAATGACTGTTAATCAGCTGGTGTGTTGGTGGTTGGTAGTGGATGTGTGTTGTACCTGGAAAAGCTCCTGGAAGGACGGGTGTACTGTGGGATTGGGCACAAACGGCAGAGCGTAGAACGGCAGGAACTCGGTGGTCTGGCTCAGTGCCGCCCCTCTGGTCTCCAGATAGTGCTTGAAATGTGTGATCCTGCTGTCAAACTCTCCTTTATCCTGTATTACACAAACATATTTTTACATCAAAAAAGAGAGAGTTTGCATCTTGACTGAAAGCTAATACTATGCCATTCAAATACTGATTCAAGTCATGTATTCGACTGAACGAGAGGTTGGCCTGAATGTTTTAGTTTATGAGGACATCTGTTGGTCAAACAGAATACATGCATTTGTCTATTCAGTTCATTAAACAAAAAGATAATTGTATTACTATTCCCAACAGTAAAGCGCACTTACGTGACTTCCTACAGCTGATTTCAGTGGGTATATTGTAAAATGAATTTGTAAGTGGAATTCCAGTTTCTGAGCTACTGGATCAAAGTCCCGAATCTCCAGAGGAATGGTTTTAGCCCACAGCTCCGAGAATACCTTATAGTCGCCATCATTAAAAGAGCTGAGAAAATCCTCCTATAGGAAGAAACAAGATATCAAGAGGTCAATTCACTTTTCAGTTGCTTTTCATTTTTAAGTCTAAATAAATACATAAATAAAGGTTTTCTCTGATCTACATGTAAACATTTTTAAAAGGTATATATATATATGTAAATCATATAAACATCAACTAATTTCAGTAGTTTTTTTTCACGTTTCAGTCTTTTTTAATTAAATTAAAATTCACAAATACTGAGCAGTTTGGTAATGACAGAGATTTTCTTTAAAATATTTTGTTAAATATAGATTTATTAAATAGAGATTTTATTAAAATAGCTATATATTATAAATTATATATAAAATCTAAATACATTATATGTGTTGAACTATTTCTGACATTTAAACTACTACTTGTACATTGCAAATTGTACATGATTAAAACTATGATTTCTTATGAAAAAGTGCAAACGTTTTGGAATTCCAGCTAAAAGCAAAAATATAATAATAATAATAATAATAATAATAATAATAATAATAATAGATACAATTTTAAAGCCAAATAAACTTTTGTTGATATGTTTATAACAAGATTATAATAAAGCAAGCTGATCGGTTATAAAAAAACTATAACACACTGATTCTGCGATGAAAAAATTGTACATATAAATATAAAATTTATTAAAACTTAGTGGAAAAATAAAAAATAGTGGAGTGTTCCTTTAAGGATGTTCACACTGAACAAGTTTTTGCATTCCAATGAATTTTTTTTGTTTTTTTTTGGTAAACATGTTAGAAGAACACGTTTGACCACTGTTCCACGTGTTTTTGCATACAAAAAATCCATTGTCATTATTCTCAATGGTGATTCATTACTGTAACAATATTAAAAAGATTGTGTGTGTGTGAGAGAGAGTGTGTGTGTGTGTGTGTGTGTGTGTGTGAGTGTGAGAGAGAAAGAGTGTGTGTGTGTGTGAGTGTGAGAGAGAGAGTGTGTGTGTGTGAGTGTGAGAGAGAGAGAGTGTGTGTGTGTGCGCGTGTGTGTGAGAGAGAGAGAGAGTGTGTGTGTGAGTGTGAGAGAGAGAGTGTGTGTGTGTGTGTATGTGTGTGTGTGCGTGCGAGCGAGAGAGAGTGTGTGTGTGAGAGAGAGTGAGTGAGTGAGTGAGTGAGTGTGTGTGTGTGCGTGCGCGTGTGTGTGTGAGAGAGAGAGTGTGTGTGTGTGAGAGAGTGTGTGTGTGTGTGTGTGTGTGAGAGAGACAGTGTGTGTGTGAGAGAGTGTGTGTGTGTGTGCATGTGAGAGAGAGAGAGAGAGAGAGTGTGTGTGTGAGAGAGAGAGAGAGTGCGTGCGTGCGTGCGCGTGCGTGCGCGATTGTGTGTGCGTGCGTGCGTGAGAGTGAGTGAGTGAGTGAGTGTGTGTTTGTGTAGGGGAAACACTGAGCTGATCTAATAAAAACACTGCAGATTGTCACTTCATGTTCTCTATGAATAAACAAGGTCAGTCTCACGTGAACGCCGAGGGTTTTGGAGTCTCGCCGGGAGTGTGCTGCACTTCTGAGGACAGGTTTGCCTTTGCACTTGAGTTCCTTTTCAAACACTCTCGCAGTCTCTTCAAGCTCAGCAAACCTCAGATACTGCAAATCGTCACATTATTTGTCATTGTCTGTTCATATTTGTGAAATAAACAGAACAATAACAGTCATGGAACTTAGCCGACCTCGCTGATCATTGACAGCAGATCACTTTCACTTGCCAGATCCTCACCCATCTTCACAGACTTTCTGGAGCTCATTGATCCACAACCTAAATAATAATAATAATAAATACATTCATTGTAATACTGGGATACTGTGACAGAACATATCAGATCTCAGGATGATGCTGTCACTGCCAAATACTAATATTACATGTTAAAAGCATATTTAACAAAACATAACCCATCAAAACATATATTTTGCTTTACAAATAAGTCACTTGAGAGCCTTTTTTTCCATCTCGAAGGCAAAACTGGTTATGCAGAAATAAGCTAATATGTGCTGCTAAAAACACTGCGAGTATTTGTTCGTAAATAATAATGAGCTGAATAAACATTTATAACAGCTATGCATACAGTTACGTTAGCTGGCGTGCGCGTCCTCCATTGCCAGTTTGCAGGCTAACGTAAACATAATAACAGAGCTCACCTCAATAACAATACTTGCCGTGCAGCCGTCGCTGAACATATCTGGTGTGCTTTCTGTCAAATCTGTAGAGGTATACACGCTATTAAAGACGATTTCAGGAGGATAAACAGCAGCTGTTTGGCTAACTGCGACGGTAACCATGAGCGAGACGCTTTCTCCTAGCAACCGCAACGGAAACGCCGGTTGCCGGATATATGTGTCGTAATTTTTTTTGTAGTTTTACGTGAGGATAAATGTAGTCGTTTGTATTTTTTCGAACGTTAATGTTCACATGATAGTTTTAAAAGGGGAAAGTATTTGGCTTGTTTCTTTGAGTGTGAAGTTATCATAATAATCAGTGGCATGCTTTGTCATGATTTTGCGT
This sequence comes from Sinocyclocheilus grahami, assembly GCF_001515645.1. NCBI lineage: Eukaryota > Metazoa > Chordata > Actinopteri > Cypriniformes > Cyprinidae > Sinocyclocheilus > Sinocyclocheilus grahami. The sequence continues at coordinate 16,439 of NW_015506640.1, read as the reverse complement.
CTTTCAAGCCTTCTAAAAGGAAGAAAGCATTTATTAATCAGTTTTATTGCTTTTTTAAAATTATTTTTGTATTATTGTATACATGGTCGTTTGTAATCGTATGTTTAAAAATTTACCCATCGTTATTATTAGGCATTAAAGCGGAATATAAAACTGTGCGTGTATATTATATGCAGGTAAAATTATAAAATGCATACAGAACATAAGCAGAAATATTTGTATTTTATTTCTTTATTTTTATTTTAACGTATTTGTATCTTTATGTATATTTTATATACGTATTATTTATATATATGTATATCTATATGTATATATTTTTATCATTTTACTTCGATGTCATTTTTACTCATTTTTAATCTTTTTTTTTTTTTTACCGCAATGCTCCACCGTAGTAAACGCGAGCCATGACCCGGATGTAGTAGTATATCACGTGGCCGGTGGTGAAGCGTATTGTTTCGCGGCATTTTTCATATTTGTGTAGAATGAGAAGAAAGTTGATGTTTTCCCCCACGGTTATTATTTCCTATTTTTAACTGGAACGATCCTGCGCGCATTATATCTGCAGAAAGTAAATCATATTTGCTGAACACGCTCATTTATAACGCAATATACTCTTTGACTTCATGATTCTCATTTGCTCTGACATGCACTGTGAGCTGTAAGGTCTTATATAGACAGGTGTGTGGCTTTTCTAATCAAGTCCAATCAGTATAATCAACCACAGCTGGACTCAAATGAAGGTGTAGAACCATCTCAAGGATGATCGGAAGAAATGGACAGCACCTGAGTTAAATATTTGAGTGTCACAGCAAAGGGTCTGAATACTTAGGATCATGTGATATTTCAGTTTTTCTTTTTTAATACATCTGCAAAAATGTCAACAATTCTGTGTTTTTCTGTCAATATGGGGTGCTGTGTGTACATTAATGAGGAAAAAAATTAACTTAAATGATTTTAGCAAATGGCTGCAATATAACAAAGAGTGAAAAATTTAAGGGGGTCTGAATACTTTCCGTACCCACTGTATTTAAAATATATTCATGTTTTAAGGTTGCTGCTAGGTGTGACCAAGAAAAGGCTCTCGGTCGTTTTATTCAAAGCCATCCTTTCCTTAATAATCGTTTTACATTTTATTAAAATAAATTCAGGAAAAACATAGGGCAAAAATCATAATTGTCGATTATTCCTTTGAAATTGAGATTATTAATTTACGATTAATTGAGTGATGTTTATACCATTGTTTGATGCAGCCGCATGCCGTATTTTTATATGAAAGTAAACAAGCTGAAAACACTAACTGAAAAACCTTTAGTGCTTCTCTATAGTATTAAGCCTCAAATGTCAAATATACATTGGATTGGTTTCTTCTTTAAATAAAAAGGTCAAAATATGAATGGTGTTATACTAAAACTAAAACAATGGAAAAACCCTTAAGAGCGTGCAGAATAACATAAGTGGACTTTGAACGATTGATTGCTGCTTTGAATGATTATGTAGTTGTGGCATCCATAATTGTAATTGCGATTTTGTGCAGCCCTAGAAAAGACGTCAGCAATTCTAAAAGTGTTGATTTTGTGATTATCAGTGTCTCGTTTTCACTGTGAAAGTGAGTCTTTCAAAATGGACCTGATCCTGGACGTGAACATCCAGATTTATCCGGTTGATCTCGGTAAGTGATAGTCGAGCTCTTCAGTCGTGGTGGTGGTGGTGTTGTGAGTTTGATATGGTCTCATAATCATGATGTTGGCTCAGGTGACAAGTTCAGACTGGTGATCGCCAGCACGCTGTTTGAGGACGGGACGCCGGATGACGGGGAATACAACCCTCAGGACGACAGACCGTCCAGGTCACACAACAAAACACACAGAACCAAAACATTAATTAGAAAGAATATGCAAAACATTCAGATGTAGAAAATGTATTTCTCTTGTGTGAGAATGACTAACTATTAATCATATTAATAATTTGCAAATACATTTATAAAAGCAAATGTCACATCCAAATAAATGCTATTTATTTATTTTAAAGATTTATGATGATAGGACAGTGTAGAGCAGATGGAAAGCGGGATCGGGAAAGGTTCATGAGCCAGGACTCGAACTCGTGACGCCTGAAGCGCAGTGGCGCTGTATATCGGCGCTAACAACAGAATAGAGCTGCACGATTGACAAAAATCATAATTGTCGATTATTCCCTTGAAATTGTAATTGCGATTATTAATTACGATTAGCACAATTTACATTGAATGATGTTTATACCACTGTTTGATGCAACTGCATGCCGTATTTTTATATGAAAATAAACGAGCTGAAAACACTCTAACTGAAAAACCTTTAGTGCTTGGTATTATAATGTTAAACTATTATTCCCTTGAAATTGTAATTGCGATTATTAATTACGATTAGCACAATTTACATTGAATGATGTTTATACCACTGTTTGATGCAACTGCATGCCGTATTTTTATATGAAAATAAACGAGCTGAAAACACTCTAACTGAAAAACCTTTAGTGCTTGGTATTATAATGTTAAACTAAAACTAGTGGTCGACCGATATATCGGCCGATATTTGGCATTTTTGCAAAGGGTCTGAATATTTAGGACCATGTGATATTTCAGTTTTTCTTTTTTAATAAATCTGCAAAAATGTCAACAATTCTGTGTTTTTCTGTCAATATGGGGTGCTGTGTGTACATTAATGAGGAAAAAAATTAACTTAAATGATTTTAGCAAATGGCTGCAATATAACAAAGAGTGAAAAATTTAAGGGGGTCTGAATACTTTCCGTACCCACTGTATTTAAAATATATTCATGTTTTAAGGTTGCTGCTAGGTGTGACCAAGAAAAGGCTCTCGGTCGTTTTATTCAAAGCCATCCTTTCCTTAATAATCGTTTTACATTTTATTAAATTAATTCAGGAAAAACATAGGGCAAAAATCATAATTGTCGATTATTCCTTTGAAATTGAGATTATTAATTTACGATTAATTGAGTGATGTTTATACCATTGTTTGATGCAGCCGCATGCCGTATTTTTATATGAAAGTAAACAAGCTGAAAACACTAACTGAAAAACCTTTAGTGCTTCTCTATAGTATTAAGCCTCAAATGTCAAATATACATTGGATTGGTTTCTTCTTTAAATAAAAAGGTCAAAATATGAATGGTGTTATACTAAAACTAAAACAATGGAAAAACCCTTAAGAGCGTGCAGAATAACATAAGTGGACTTTGAACGATTGATTGCTGCTTTGAATGATTATGTAGTTGTGGCATCCATAATTGTAATTGCGATTTTGTGCAGCCCTAGAAAAGACGTCAGCAATTCTAAAAGTGTTGATTTTGTGATTATCAGTGTCTCGTTTTCACTGTGAAAGTGAGTCTTTCAAAATGGACCTGATCCTGGACGTGAACATCCAGATTTATCCGGTTGATCTCGGTAAGTGATAGTCGAGCTCTTCAGTCGTGGTGGTGGTGGTGTTGTGAGTTTGATATGGTCTCATAATCATGATGTTGGCTCAGGTGACAAGTTCAGACTGGTGATCGCCAGCACGCTGTTTGAGGACGGGACGCCGGATGACGGGGAATACAACCCTCAGGACGACAGACCGTCCAGGTCACACAACAAAACACACAGAACCAAAACATTAATTAGAAAGAATATGCAAAACATTCAGATGTAGAAAATGTATTTCTCTTGTGTGAGAATGACTAACTATTAATCATATTAATAATTTGCAAATACATTTATAAAAGCAAATGTCACATCCAAATAAATGCTATTTATTTATTTTAAAGATTTATGATGATAGGACAGTGTAGAGCAGATGGAAAGCGGGATCGGGAAAGGTTCATGAGCCAGGACTCGAACTCGTGACGCCTGAAGCGCAGTGGCGCTGTATATCGGCGCTAACAACAGAATAGAGCTGCACGATTGACAAAAATCATAATTGTCGATTATTCCCTTGAAATTGTAATTGCGATTATTAATTACGATTAGCACAATTTACATTGAATGATGTTTATACCACTGTTTGATGCAACTGCATGCCGTATTTTTATATGAAAATAAACGAGCTGAAAACACTCTAACTGAAAAACCTTTAGTGCTTGGTATTATAATGTTAAACTAAAACTAGTGGTCGACCGATATATCGGCCGATATTTGGCATTTTTCAAATATCGGCATTGGCCGATAAGTTTTTCTGTTTGGCCGATGTGTTCGAGGCGGGACTTTTATTTTGACTGCGCTGAGAACGGCAGCGCCTGCAAACACTGTGCTCACATTCTCCTTCTTGTTCGCTGTCGTCGTTATCAGTTCTGTCCACAGATAGAAGTCTGTCTAATAATCAGATAGAACAGTTAAACAAAGGAATTAAAATGTATACAAAAATATTATAACGTTTGCTTTTATATTGTTAGTAATAGAAAGGCAAACATTATAATACTTTCTCGTTTGCCGTCAGCATTCAGCAGATACGCATTTACATCATTTAAACAAATCTTTGAATGACTAATGAACACCTAATTTCAAAAACCTTACAAACTCAGTTGGATCCAGCTGTAAGATCTTGTGAAGTGTGCATGTGACCTGCATGATTGCGTGTTCTCTGCGTGACGGTCGGTCCGTGTGAATTGAATGCGGACAGGAGGAGAGTTCAGACAAACTTTAAACTCATTATTTCAAAATGTGCTACATGCTTTTGCCCACTGCCATATTAATGTCATTTTCACTGTGTGCTGTATGTAAAAAGAGTGTTACCTTGGCTTTATTTGAAAAAATTAAATTCCCAATGCACACAAACTTTCCAGAATACTGAGTCCCTTGTTGGTTACAGTGTTTACTTCCTTTTTAATTATATTTTTTATGAAATATTTATTTATTTGTGAAAAATACTTTGTCATCTAAAGTATAAGTATGTTTATTTAACATTTATTTTTTTAAACAATTTTCAAATGATTTCAAATTTCTTAAATATTAATTAAAATAAATACAATTATATCTGCTTTATATCGGCAACCCTGCTTTCCAAGATATCGGCATCGGCTGTCAAAAAAACAATATCTGTCGACCACTAACTAAAACTAAAACAATGGAAAAACCCTTAAGATAACATGTAGAAAGAAAAAAATGCATCTTAAGCGTGCAGAATAACATAAGAGGACTTTGAACGATTAATTGCCGCTTTGAACGATTACGTAATTGTGGCATCCATAATTGTAATCGCGATTAGAAATTTGATTAATTGTGCAGCCCTATTACAGAATGCTATTTGAAAGTTATTTTATCTAAATAATTAATCGGATTATTATTTTGTTAAATTTAACCTAATTTTAAACCAATTTAGTTGTTTATTCTTTGTATTTGATTGAAAAGTGATATGTTGATGTTTTTTAAACTGTACCATTCAAAGAAATGAACACTTATTTAGCAAGAATGCATTAAATTAATTCAAACTGACAGTAATACGACAAAATATTTCTATTTCAAATAAATGCTGTTCTTTTGAACTTTCGATTCGTCGAAGAATCTTGAAAAAAATAGTCTCACAAAAATATTTAGCAGCAAACATCGATAATAAGAACCATTATTAATAACTGAAGATCATGTGACACTGAAGACTGGAGTAATGATGCTGAGAATTCAGCTTTGATCACAGAAATAAATTAGTTTAACAGATCTTCACACAGAAAACCGCTGTTTTAGATTGTAACTTCATTGCTCTTTTGCAGGGCTGATCAGTTTGATTATGTCATGTATGGAAAGGTTTATAGGATTGAAGGAGATGAAACCTCAACAGAAGCGGCCACACGACTGTGAGATTCATTCATTCATTCATTCTGACATTTTCCCCACTTTTTAGTTTTTCCTAAAAGCTTTTATAACATTTGTAAATACATGCATATAAAATGCAAACACATACAGTGGGGCAAAAAAGTATTTAGTCAGCCACCAGTTGTGCAAGTTCTCCCACTTAAAAAGATGAGAGAGGCCTGTAATTTTCATCATAGGTATACCACATTTTCGAATATAAAATTGTTTATTTTATAATATAGCAATGTGGTATAATACTTTCTAATCTAATCACTGATTTGTGCGTATGTGTGTCTACACAGATCTGCGTATGTGTCGTATGGAGGTCTGCTAATGCGACTTCAGGGAGATGCTAATAATCTGCATGGATTTGAAGTGGACTCCAGGGTCTATCTCCTGATGAAGAAACTGGCTTTCTGATCGTGTCTCCTGTCCTGAAGGACACTCGCTTCTGAGGACTGAAAAAACATATGCATTCTTATCATCATCATCACTTTTTTCTTCTTTTTTACCTTTGAGGCTTTCCCGTTGATGAGAAACTGGTATTGCTAATAATATCTGGAAACTATGGCCCATGGTACATTACATAAAAAAAACATATGGTTACACATATATATTCAAACCATACGACTGCTCAGTTGATGAACTGTTTTCTCATTGCATCTAGTGCACTATATCGGCCAAACAAAGCCCTGGTGAATCACATTGTTGTTTTTTGCATGTTTATTTCCTTTTAAAGCATTTAGTAAATGAGAAACTGTTTAGTAGTAACAAGCTTTTGGAGGCATACAGTATCTTAAAGGAACACTCCACTATTTTTGAAAATAGGCTTATTTTCCAACTCCCCTAGAGTTAAACAGTTGATTTTTACAGTTTTCAAATCCATTCAGTCGATCTCCAGGTCTGGCGGTAGCACTTTTAGCTGTAGCTTAGCATAGATCATTGAATCTGATTAGACCGTTAGCATCTCGCTCAAAAATGAAGAGTTTCTATATTTTTCCTATTTAAAACGTGACTCTTCTGTAGTTACATCGTGTACTAAGACAGACGGAAATGAAAAGTTGTGATTTTTCTAGGCCGATATGGCTAGGAACTGTACTCTCATTTCGGCGTAATAATCAAGGAGCTTTGCTGCCGTACCATGGGTGCATAGAAAAGAAACTCTGGTCATTTTTGAGCGAGATGCTAACGGTCTAATCAGATTCAATGATCTATGCTAAGCTACAGCTAAAAGTGCTACCGCTATTTTCAAAAATAGTGGAGTGTTCCTTTAAATGTCCATGCTAGTACATCAAATGTAATTATACAGATTTTTTTTTGTTTTTACAAATAATTTAAAAAGAAAAATTAACCCATACAGTTTTTATGGGGTACACAAATTTTTCACAGCACTGAAAATAATCATTCTAAAAATGAAGGGGACAAAAAAAAGCCTTGGAAAAGAAAGAATGAATTAAAATAAATATAAAAATATGCTGTATAAAATCTATGGTGTGTGTATGTACGTGTGTATATATATATATATATATATATATATATATATACACACACACACACACACACACAAAAACACAC
>NW_015506640.1:5203-8556 GCF_001515645.1 Sinocyclocheilus grahami | reverse complement strand
GGTCTGGCGGTAGCACTTTTAGCTGTAGCTTAGCATAGATCATTGAATCTGATTAGACCGTTAGCATCTCGCTCAAAAATGAAGAGTTTCTATATTTTTCCTATTTAAAACGTGACTCTTCTGTAGTTACATCGTGTACTAAGACAGACGGAAATGAAAAGTTGTGATTTTTCTAGGCCGATATGGCTAGGAACTGTACTCTCATTTCGGCGTAATAATCAAGGAGCTTTGCTGCCGTACCATGGGTGCATAGAAAAGAAACTCTATGACTCTTCTGTAGTTACATCGTGTACTAAGACAGACGGAAATGAAAAGTTGTGATTTTTCTAGGCCGATATGGCTAGGAACTGTACTCTCATTTCGGCGTAATAATCAAGGAGCTTTGCTGCCGTACCATGGGTGCATAGAAAAGAAACTCTGGTCATTTTTGAGCGAGATGCTAACGGTCTAATCAGATTCAATGATCTATGCTAAGCTAAGCTAAAAGCGGAGATCGGCTGAATGGATTCGAAAATGGTAAAACTCAACTGTTTAACTCTAGGGGAGTTGGAAAATAAGCCTATTTTCAAAAGTAGTGGAGACGAGTCTGAATGCTGTCTCAGATGAGGGAGGCTTGGGGAAAAGTGCATGCATGTAGTAATTGCATCCTGTGCATTTAAACAAATACAAAAAAAAACAGGTTAAGAAAAACAGCAAAGATCGTGTCCCAGCATAAATGGGAATCCAGTTTAATGTGATTGAAACGACATAAGTGTGGCAGTGTGTGCAACAGTGTTTGCAGTGTGAGGAGTGGAGTGGAATCACAAGACGTCTCAGTGGCTCAAGTCTGCAGTCAGACGAGGGGCCTGAACGTAATATTTAACCCCTGACTATCTCTATACTGTCGCATAGGAGAGAATTTGACATTATGATTCAGAGTACTGGCACTTTCCTTGAATGAGAAACAAACAGTCAGGGCCTGAAGCTCATTTTTCCTCCTGTTTGGGTAAGTGGTCGGAGAAAGATGCTTATGGAAGCTGTTTCTGCCACTGAATCAAAGAGAAAAAGTGCAACGGCGAGTTTTTATCTCACAATTCTGACTTCTTTTATCTTGCATTTGTGAGTTTACATCTCGCAATTCAGATTTTTTCAAAAGTCAGTCAAAACGCAGAATTGGAATGGATCTGAATTGGAATTTAAATGGAATTGGAACTGATTTGAATGTGGATTGATCTGAATAATCGGATCAATTGATCGGAATAATGAATTTGGATTTAAATTTTATTTGGAAATGAAATGTGAATTTGCTACAAGCTCCACAAAATGTTGCATTGGAATCTGATTTGAACTCCAATTGAAATCGAAACAACCCCACACTCTACAGCATGTTGAACTAGAATTTCAATGGATGTGAATTACAATTACCATGATACAAAACAATTATCATTCATTTAACATACGATTACCATCTACAACAAGTTATTGGTTCTCTAAAACAGCATGATATTACTATGGTACACATCAAAATATTAATATTACTATGTCATTCATTCATTCACAGGACTGGCATGCTGTGTGCTGCTGACGGTCTGCATTAGATTACAGCGCCGCTGGTTCAGAGTCGGACCTGCGTCTTTAATAATCCGGCGACATTAGTGCTGGAAGTACGCGTGTGTAGTGTGCAGTATGCAGTGCGGTAGAGAGCACTGACAGCGCTGCAGTAATTGGTGGCAGTGTCCTGGTCATTACGTGCTACGGGCCGCGATAAAATGGGTCCAAATCGCTGTGAAAAGTTATAAAGAGAGAAAAATGGACTATAGACGCAAAAGGAGACTGACGTTCTTCACTATAGGACTGATCTTCTTACTGAGCGGCATTGAGTACGGTAAGCTGAGTATGGTAACGTTACTGCTGTCCGGGGCACAACAGCTTGCATTTCTACACTACACGATGGGTTTATATATACAAAGCAGTATGACAGCACATTACCATGGTACACATCAAAATATTACTGCATGTCAAAAAAAAAAAAAAAATCAGTGCTTTTTTGTTATATGTGTATTAGGCCTATAATTGGTATTATTATCTATTAATAATAATATTAGTATATGTGCATTCTATTGTTATATGTGTATTATTATGATCTATTAATAATAATTAATCTATTCATATTAAATAATACTAGAATATAAAATAATAATGTTGCTGAAACATCCCACAGTCAGGAAAATTATTAAATGTTAATTAAGTTCATTAGAATTTGGGTTTATTGGAACTAGAATTTGAATTCAATTTACAACACACTCAAAATGTTGAATTGGAATTTTAATAGATTTGAATTTGAATCGATTTTTTATTTTATTGTATTTGAATTTGAATTGAATTCAAATGGATCTGAATTGGAATTTAAATGGAATTGGAACTGATTTGAATGTGGATTGATCTGAATAATCGGATCAATTGATCGGAATAATGAATTTGGATTTAAATTTTATTTGGAAATGAAATGTGAATTTGCTACAAGCTCCACAAAATGTTGCATTGGAATCTGATTTGAACTCCAATTGAAATCGAAACAACCCCACACTCTACAGCATGTTGAACTAGAATTTCAATGGATGTGAATTACAATTACCATGATGCAAAACAATTATCATTCATTTAACATACGATTACCATCTACAACAAGTTATTGGTTCTTTAAAACAGCATGATATTACTATGGTACACATCAAAATATTAATATTACTATGTCATTCATTCATTCATAGATAAATAGACAGATAGATAGATAGACAGATAGATAGTTATTAGTGTATTATTTTATTTGGATTCCATTTGAGTGTATAAATAATAATGGAATATAAAATAATGTTGCTAGATTTTTCAGTAGTCAGGATAATTCTCAGTGGATTCTCAGTTCTCAAGGAGACTGTGTCACATTCATAACAAATGTATAACGTGATGTTGCTAGTAGCAGTGATTGAATTGTTACTTGTTTCTAATAAAACTTACCCTATAAATCAGACATTTTCCCACATGCCTGGCTCAGAATTGCTCTTTGTGTTCAGAGATTCTTCAGATTTTTCAGAGCCCTAAGTCACAGAGTTTCTCTCGTAATAAACTGCCATTAGTTACTAATCTAACTAGCTATCAAGATAATAGTTCAAATACCAGATCAGATGTGCCCGTAATGTAAGGAACATTGCTGTCACCTAATGAATGTCTGTTTGATAGATAGATAGATAGATAGATAGATAGATAGACGGATAGATAGATAGATAGATAGATAGATAGATAGACAGATGGATAGATAGATAAATAGACGGATAGACAGACAGACAGACAGATAGATAGACGGATAGACAGATAGA
>NW_015506640.1:0-5193 GCF_001515645.1 Sinocyclocheilus grahami | reverse complement strand
ATAGATAAATAGACAGATAGATAGATAGATAGACGGATAGACAGACAGACAGACAGACAGACAGATAGATAGACAGATGGATAGATAGACAGATGGATAGATAGACAGATGGATAGATAGACAGATGGATAGATAGACAGATGGATAGATAGATAAATAGACAGACAGACAGACAGACAGACAGATAGATAGACGGATAGACAGATAGATAGATAGATAGATAGATAGACAGACAGACAGATAGATAGATAGATAGATAGATAGATAGATAGATAGATGGATAGACAGATAGATAGATAGATAGATGGATAGACAGATAGATGGATAGACAGATAGATGGATAGACAGATAGATGGATAGACAGATAGATAGATAGATAGACAGATAGATAGTTATTAGTGTATTATTTTATTTGGATTCCATTTGAGTGTATAAATAATAATGGAATATAAAATAATGTTGCTAGATTTTTCAGTAGTCAGGATAATTCTCAGTGGATTCTCAGTTCTCAAGGAGACTGTGTCACATTCATGACAAACGTATAACGTGATGTTGCTAGTAGCAGTGATTGAATTGTTACTTGTTTCTAATAAAACTTACCCTATAAATCAGACATTTTCCCACATGCCTGGCTCAGAATCGCTCTTTGTGTTCAGAGATTCTTCAGATTTTTCAGAGCCCTAAGTCACAGAGTTTCTCTCGTAATAAACTGCCATTAGTTGCTAATCTAACTAGCTATCAAGATAATAGTTCAAATACCAGATCAGATGTGCCCGTAATGTAAGGAACATTGCTGTCACCTAATGAATGTCTGTTTTCATTTCAGCTGTGATTTTGCCCACAATATGGAGGTATCTGCAGACGTTAAATGCAGCACCGTACTTTCTTGGTCTCAGCCTATCAGCGTTCAGCTTCAGCGGGCTTCTCGCTGGTCCTTTGTTTGGCCTCTGGTCAGATCGCACACTCTCCACCAAGAAAGTCATCCTGTTCGCCAATGTCTTTGAGATTGTTGGTAAGTTTGCACTTAAAGGAATAGTTCACCCAAAAATGAACATTTGCTGACAATGTCCTCACTCTCCGGCCATCCGAGATGTAGATGAGTTTGTTTCTTCATCAGATTTGTAGAAATGTAGCATTGCATCACCGTTTCAGCAATGGATGCTCTGCAGTGAATGGGTGCCGTCAGAATGAGAGTCCAAACAGCTGATAAAAACATCACAATAATCCACAAGTAATCCACACCACTCCAGTCCATCAGTTAATGTCTTGTGAAGCCAAAAGCTGCGTGTCTGTAAGAAACACATCCATCATTAAGATGCTTTAACTTTAATGTGTTAATTCTGTCCATAAATATGAGTTCATAATCCATAATAACATTGCCTCCAGTGAAAAAGTCCATCTCCTGTTGTCTCTCACATCAAAATACACCCACATATTTGTTTAGAGCTGTTTTGGCTTGTAAACAGTGCTTGATCAGCGCAGATTTCTCTCCTGATTCAGACCAGATTACTTTGTCACTGGAGGAAACATTATTATGAATTATGAACTCGTATTTTAGCTGGAAGCTAATTTTTAAAGTTAAAAACGTCTTAATGATGGATGTGTTTCTTACAAACACGCATCTTTTGGCTTCACAAGACATTAACTGATGGACTGGAGTGGTGTGGATTACTTGTGGATTATTGTGATGTTTTTGCCAGCTGTTTGGACTCTCATTCTGACGGGACCCATTCACTGCAGAGCATCCATTGGTGAGCAAGTGATGTAGTGCTGTATTTCTCCAAATCTGATGAAGATACAAACTCACCTGCATCTTGGATAACCTGAGGGTGAGCACATTTACAGCAATTTCACCATTTTTGGATGAACAGCTCCTATAATGAAGGCTACGCTTGCAGTGTTGGTGGCTTTTGGGTAACATCTCTTTCTGTCTGTTTTTAGGTAATTTCATGTATTTTATGGGATACTCCAAATGGTTATTGCTCAGCAGTCGTCTAGTTGCAGGTGAAGTTTCAGTCTAATTCTTTAAGGTTATGTCTATTTTAATGCTTTAGTGATTTAACCAGTTTCTAATGGTTTCTCTAGGTATTGGCACTGGTGCTGGATCATCTATCTTCAGCTTCTTGACTAGAAATACAGCCTCTGAGGACCGTTCGACTGTTTTCGCTGCGGTTATGGCCTGCCGTCAAGCTGGGCTTCTGATTGGTCAGTGAAAATAAATTAGTAGACCATACAAGGAAATTAGGATTTGTGCAATACAATATTTTAATTCCTGTTTATATTCAGCAGGTGTTCTACCGAACATATAGTTTGATTAATTATATGTAATAAATTATTTATAACAATTAAATCATTATATTTGTATTAATTATAATTTTATATATATATATATATACAGTGGGGAAAAAAAGTATTTAGTCAGCCACCAATTGTGCAAGTTCTCCCACTTAAAAAGATGAGAGAGGCCTGTAATTTTCATCATAGGTATACCTCAACTATGAGAGACAAAATGAGAAAAAAAAATCCAGAAAATCACATTGTAGGATTTTTAAAGAATTTATTTGCAAATTATGGTGGAAAATAAGTATTTGGTCAATAACAAAATTTCATCTCAATACTTTGTTATATACCCTTTGTTGGCAATGACAGAGGTCAAACGTTTTCTGTAAGTCTTCACAAGGTTTTCACACACTGTTGCTGGTATTTTGGCCCATTCCTCCATGCAGATCTCCTCTAGAGCAGTAATGTTTTGGGGCTATATATATACACACACACACACATAGTGCTTAACAAATATATTACACCACCACCCAACATAAGGTTTGTGCCACAGCTGCCATAAACTAGCAGTATCGGTGATTACCAAAATAATTTTTTTATGTTTCTGTAATGGTTAATCCACACCCGTATGTGTAAGCTCTTTAGTCACAGTAGTGTGTAATGTTTATAATGCTAAGACATAATTATTGTTGGCTTTTATTGGATTAAAAAAATAAATCACACAAGAATTTCCTCAAAAGAAAGTCTTTGGAAACAACTAGAAACTATTTGGAAGTCAAAAACAACAGAGACTGTGGAAAAGTACATAAAAACAATGCCAGCAAGAATGCAAGTTATCATGCAAGTTATCAAGGCTAAAGGTGGGCATACTAAATAAAATCCCATACATTTTTTGGTTATTATGTGTGAATAAAGACTATTTAGTCTTAACTTAAGTTTGTTATTTGCCTAATAAATTACAATACAATTTTTTTTTAAACAAGTTTTTGATTGACAGATTCGTAAAATATTTGTTTTCTCGCTTATGACAGGTGGTCTAATAATTTTGTTAAGCACTATATATATATATATATTATATATTATATATATTACTCGGGGAAGAGACACACACGGGCATTCGCACACTGACCCTACAGATGCGTAAAACCAGAGGTCAGGACAAGAACGTCTGCTGTGCTGTCATATTCTTTCTGGAGAAACAGGGAGGAACTCAGCAGTAATATGTTACGAAGGCATGTTCTTAAATAATGTTTTTTCCTCACAAATACTCCAGATCGAACTCTCGTTATCTTCACAGGATGATAATTAGCACCCCTCATGATGCAAAGAAAGTTACTCAAGCTTATAATTTCAGCTCCACTATTGACATTATAGATTTCCCGCAGAGAACTTAAACATTATATTTGTAATTGATTTCGTAACATTATTCTTTCTGAATTGTATATACACTACCGATAAAAAGTATGGGGTCAGTAAGATTTCTTCTTATGCTCTTTTTTTTGGTCAAGATTTTTTGATGATTGGAAATCATTTATGAGATCAAACACATCTTTACTGAATAAACATTGATTTCTTAAATAAATAAATACAATCTTACCGACCAAACTTTTTGTACAGTAGTGTTTGTTCACAGTATAATGCAAATAAATCAGCAAAATTATTGTAGAAAAAGAAATGTTGCAAGCCAGACTTAAAGTTGTGCTGCCCGCATTAGCACCAAGGCTCAACATTTTACACACCTGTAGTATCAACTAGACCAAATACAGGCTTCAGTTTTATATCCTGTGAATCCTGTTCGTTCTTTTGTTTGTTTCAATTTTTTTTTCTCAAACATAACCAATCCCCAACATATGAGGTAACAGAAATCAGCTTGTTAAAAATTCCTTCCGGGCACCATCATGCCATCTTGCGCGATTAAACATTCAGAAATCTCAGCAGAGCTTCCAAGGAGGCTCGTGTGGCAGTTCTCCAACTTTTAAAACAATGCATCTGGTAATAAGCTCTGAACTGAGACTGTCCTGAGTGTGTCTGGCCTGCTTTAATCCACTTAGTAACTTCCCACTCTGTCTGATGTGCATTGGGGTGTTAGAGTTCACCTGTGACCCCCAGCTACTCACCTTTATGTTATCAGCTTTAAGACGCCTCTTGTAGTGCATTGGAGGGCTGCTCTGTGCTGCTTGAGTCTCGAGACTAATCAGCTGATTGTATTGTGCTGGAGGTGGAGTGTTGCCTCTGTGCTGACAAGCTGTTAGGGCTGAGAGCTCTGCACCTAATGGACAGCTAATATCATGAGTGAATGGTAAAAGTGGAGACTGATCCTACGGCAGATGGAAAATCAATAGTCTATTATAGTCGACAGGGCAGGACGGGGGGAGGAAGGGGAAGGGATGAGGAAGACTGCTACTCGGGCCAAGTCTTCTATACCTGTCTCTTTCTCTACCTCATTTTGCATTTCTCTCCCCTGACCAGTACCGCTCTACAAAAACAGTGACCAACACGTCTGTCAGAGCTCTCTGAACGAGTGTTAAACTGTGAATGTTCTTCATCAAAGAAACCGGTTGCTGCTCAGCCTGCATGATGCAGTGGATGAAACTTTGCTGGAGATCCTCCATGTGAACACGGATTGAGACAAGTTGAACTGTGTTGGGTTCTCAAACTGTGTTTGTGTCATCAGGTGAACCTGCCTAAACTCTAGTAAACCTTTATACAAAAGTTTCAACTCAGAAAAATTCTAGCCCCATCTCTCCTGTTGAATATGAACTGAGCTGGCGGTTGCTTCCTTTATGGTGCAGTACAGAAGATGGATATCATTCGTTTTTTGATTTAATATTGAAAGTAGAAAAATGAGAAAACGGCTCCTTTTTTAGTTTTTTTTGTTTTTTTCTGAAAAACGAGAATTCAGCTTAAATTTTC
>NW_015506639.1:476075-487193 GCF_001515645.1 Sinocyclocheilus grahami | reverse complement strand
TATATATATATATATATATCACATAAAATAGCATTTATGCATTGTAAAGCCCTAAATAATAAGCATATTTAAATGTAGGCTTTAAATGCATATTTAAATGTTAAATTACACACATACTATGTAATTTTTATATTTAATGATTTAGTTTGCTTTTCTACTTAAAAAAAAAAAAACTGTGCAATTTGTAAAACTTAGTCCAAAGTTAAGAAATCCAGCCATGACTGCCTAAATTTGTACTAAATCATTTAATGTAAAAATAATAAATAAAAAAGACTATTGCACTAATGCACTAATACCTTGTTTTATATTTTGATATTTACATACTGAGATTCACTTACTTGAAAATATAACCACAGTGCCCACACTTTAAATAACATTTGAAAGCAGGTTCCTGTAAGGATGCTCCTTTCTTGTACTGTTAAGACAGCCGTGTTGAGGCAGCTCTTCAAGCTGCCATGCAGTTTAGCCATGGGGGGGCAGTGTCAACCACAACTAGCCTACCCCTGTCTGAGGCTGAAGGATTTAATAGAGCCCAACCAGTGGATCATGGCAAGACACTTCACACACTCCTGTGGTGGAGAAGAGCAGTGAGGTGACAGTGGACTCTTTTGATGTAATCAGGTCTGCATTTGCCCCCGAGGAGCCCGTGATCTTGTTGATTTTGTCTGTTTCTCCCTGTGATGTATCTACCATGAGGTGCACCGCCCCATGGGACTGTTTTTCAGAACCCGGTGTGATGTTAGATTGTAAAGCTGGAAGGCAAGAGAGAAGCCAAGCTCAAGCTCAGATGTGAAAGTAATACTCAGCTGGTGTTACAGCAGGCCTCTCTGGATTGAACCTATCATATTAATTTATTTCAATGACATTGAGGATGTGGGGGGGGGGAATTAAATTAAATATTGCAACCACGTAGATGGTCGATGCATACTAAAAAGCTAAATGATTTTATATGGATGGACGATGCGTGAACCTGCAGTGACATAAAAGAATGAGTGGACGATACGTCTGGACATGATCCAAACCTCAGAGACAAAGGGGAGCAAAAGGCCCTTTTGAAAGTTTTTTCCAGCAGAGTGACATTGAAATGTCATTCTTGTCATTTTCCCCGTCCACACTGCTGAACAAGCCATTACAGTGGCTTTGTTCTTGATGGGCACTTTCACTACAAAGGTAGAAACCAGGCACGGGAAGAGTTTTGATGAAGTGGATGTCATCGAGGGGCCATCCTTGGTCTTCTAGTCCACCACAGCTGATTGGATTACATTTTGGAAAAACTCCTGCCTTGTCTGCACAAGCCACATGTCTATACTTGTGATTAAATGATTATTAAATTAAATGTTGTTTGGGTTAGTATGCTCAATGGGATTGGGGGTTCATTGTGTTGGACAGATAGGGAAGAGGCAGAGGGAAGTTCTGCGGTTAGATTAACTTTAAGACATTCATTCTTTCTGACTATGTGTACTTTCATTTAGAGTTCTGTAATCACTTCACTTCAACTCCAATCCAGGTTTTCCATTTCATGCTCATTTGTGAGAAAAACTCCACTAATCTGCACCCAGTTACTGCTCAACCATAAAGCTATTACATTAGTGTAGTATTAGTTTGATGATATGATTGCTTGGGATTAAAAAAAAAGACTACACTGTCATCATAATTCAAGTTACAAGCACATTCTTCATAAATTCCAGAATATGCATAGTAAATCACAATTTGAGAAGAAAACAATAACAATTCACTTACTTTGCTAACAATTGATGCATTACTCTGATAATGAAAATTAATTGATTACAGAATTTGCAGTTCATGCTGCCGTTTTCATTATTTGTAATCCTGCATCAAGTTGAGCAAAGATAATTGTTGTTTTCTTGTCATTTACTATGCGTATTCTGGAATATTTGAAGAATTGTGATGATTATTTGTTAATGTACACCCCTGCTTGATTTAAAGATGGTCTTTACAACCTTATTTACAGTGTTGAGGAGTAGCTAGTTACATTTAACGGTGTTACGTAATTTAAATGAAGTTCCTTAACATAAGTTAGGGAGGAGCGAGCCCATCTAATCTTTCAACCAACAGCCAGAGTATATAAGCAGCTGTTTACCTCTCTCCAGTCGCAGCTGTTCCAGCATCCCTCCACCTCCCCAAAACTCCACCTTCATCTTAGGTACCTTGCCCTTCGTAATCATCCTATATCAAGTCCCGGGGGGTATATCAGAGCTCGAGTTGAAGCTGCTTCATCGAGCCCCTCTCCAGGGGACAGCAAGCCAAATAAGTTTACACACAATTTCCTTAAAGATTATATGGGCAAACGAACTCGTTAATTGCTAAATAAATCTAACTGTAATCAGTTGCAGTTACTAAGAAAAAACTGTGTAATTAAATTACAGTTACTTATGAAAATGTTAAAGATTACTAAGGGGATTACATTTGAATATTTACACACATCCACATACATATTTAATTGATTTCTTTCCCAAATTGCACGGACTACTCTGAGACATACGGTCCTATAATTTCTGCGATGCGGAAAACACAGACTGGTTCATAGAATCCAGTCATAAACAGGGAATTCCTACAGCCTAACGCGGACTGAATATGCCACATTTTGGACAAATAAATCAAAAGTAGGTCAGTACACTTGAATCAAAACGCGATATGGACTAGTGTCTGTGAAAAGACGCAAAAAGACAATATATGAATCCTGCACGTTCTGAATGTCTATGAAAATCAACAACACAACCCTTACGAAAATTAACGATTATTTTACTATAAATCCAAAGACAATGGTTACTATTGTTAAACCATGGTAACCACAAATTAACCATGGTTTTTGCTACACTAACCATAGTTTAACTATGGAATTTGTAGTGAAAATAAATACAAATGGTAATTATTTTGCAAAAAAAAAAACATTGTTACTTGTACTTTTACTATAATAAAAGCATGGTTAAGTTTTGTAAGGAAAAAACATGACTAATGTTCAGTATTAGGATTTTTCTATAAAGATGTTGTAGTGATGTACTAATTTTGACATGTAGGCAATTTATAAAGTATAGTTTTGTTAAATCTTGAGTATTACAGTCATGTGAGAGATAAATATCAGGGCAAAATAAAGAGACTGAAAAGAAAAATGGAAGTGAAGGTGCAGTTCAGGAGAGAAATTTTAATTATTTTGCATGTCCCCAAACTAAGGATTTAAACCATTTTTATGTGAGGTCCATACAAAAAATAGGATTGTCCATGTTTCAGAATTTGTTGTGGGTGTATGAGTGTGAGATTTCCTGGCCTGAATTTTTTTCCCAGTCCAATTAATGGCGCAGTCGGTTTCATTTACTACACATAGGTCTACTGAAGCTTGCTGTGTTTTCAGCCTCTGCCCTCTCAATATATGAGTACATGAACACATAAACATAATCTCTAGAACTGCTCTGAGTCACTTCATGAGCATTTTACTTATTTTGAGAAAACTATTGTCATATCATATACAAAGAGACACCAATGTTTCAAAAAGACACCAATGTTTTAGGAGTTTAGTACACAGAATAGGACACATGCTTATTAGATGACCGTGTTTGAGTTGATGTATATGCTTTTATTTATTATTATTTTTTAATTAACGATTTATTTCCCAAACTTTTGTTAGATGCAGTGTTTCCTGTAGTTATGCAAAGATTTAGTTTAAAAAAAGTAAACTATTTCTTATGATTTTAAATCTGCATTGAACTTCAGATCAATCTCAAAGTAAAAGGCGGTACTAAAGTCTGATTTTGTGGTGGATGTGTTCAAATTGTATCATCTTAATGTGTGATGAAGGATTTTGAAAGTCTGACAGTGTTGCGCACTACTGTATGGTTAACCCTGCATGGTGTAAATGTTTGAAAATGATTAACAGTTTCAAATAAACATTCATTAAAAATTTAGAAAAGTAATCAAAAAGTAATCAAAAGTAATCAGTTACATTACTTTAATAAAGTAATTGAAAAAGTTACACTATTCTTACATTTTAAATAGGATAACTTGTAATCTGTAACCTATTACATTTCCAAAGTAACCTTCCCAACACTGCTGTAGGGTAAACAGTGATAATTTAATAATTTAGCTCAAAGGGAATCATTTAAGTACCTAATCTTTGGTACCTCAGAGTTTCATCAACAGTTGGCCGTGAGAGACTTGCTCGTTCTGGGTGGTTGTTGAACAGGTGCTTGTCATCTCTGATGTGGTGTACCAGGTGATCACCGGCCTTCCGTTCTGTCGCTGGTCACAGCGAGCATGACTCAACTTTGTGGTCATCCATGTTCAGCTTTTCTTGAAGGAACTCTTTCATTTGTCTATGTTTCATGTATTATATTAGAAGAATATTAAAAATATATTTAATTGTTATATTTATATTTTAATAATATTTCTGTAAATGTTCAAACTGTCATCAGAGCAAATATTTGCACCCCTATACATTTGTGATAGATGAGTTACAAATTACTACCACACATTTGTTTTGTTTTTTCATGAACATTTTTTTCTCATCTCATTTCATCTCACGTTTTTCTCATCACTTTTTAAATTCCACAACAATTTAGTTTTTTTTTGGTCATCCTCTGCATCATTTATTTTCACAAAACGTCTTTCCAACAATTTCACAAATTCTTTTAATTATGAGTGTTAATAGTCTGTATGGAGTTTATCATGAGGAAACAAGTTCTTGTTGAAATTCAATTGCATTATGGGCTGATGTGTTACACTCGTGATGGAGCGATATTAGACTGATTTTGGAGCGAGGGAGAACACAGACGCTCCAGCTTTACACTGCTCAATTCAGGCACATATTCTGCTTTCGATCCTTACTTATGAACAGACATTAAAAGATCTTTCCATAGTTAAATACACAGACTGACAATGTGATTCATTTAGGACTGTTTACCTGAAATCAAAAGGGATCAGCTGGCGTGATGAGTTGTTTGCTGAAGGAGGAAGAGTACTGTGAGTGTTGATGTGTCACACTGACCTAGCCGGAACAGCTCTGCATCACGCCACTCGCCTAATGAGGTTTTTGACAATGGCCAGCTGTTCCTGGAGAGGTGAAGAGGGTATCATCTCCAGAACCGTCACTCTTGCCCACTTTGTGCCAGCTTGCTGCAGTCTAATTGACATCTGCCTGACTCTCTCTTCACAAAAGCTGGACGGGAAGAAGCGAAAACCAATTAAAATCTGATCAACGAGCACGTTCTACCCATACACAAAGAGATTCCTGTGGATCGGTGCAAGTTTTTATGTTTAAGCACCCGTGTGGTTTGTTTTCTAGCTTTGTTTTGTACCAGTAAGCTCTGGCTGGGAGAACAGTTATTACAGGCTCTGTACGGAGGCTGTGTGTGACCCCTGTCTGAAGGTGAACGCCACCGGCTGTTCCAGCGTAGTCCATCACAACACTGCTTACCGCTTTCCATTACACTCCAGGTGCTCTTCAGTAATGCTGATACACACAAAACACACACTCGCACACAATGTAGCTCCATCTCACCTGAATTGTACCTTGTAACTCCTCAGCCCACACGCGTCCACGTCCACGGGGCTGTTTAAAATACAGTCATCGCTCAAATCCACCCACCCGCTAATACACCCGCCACTTATAAACACACTCACATGGGTCGCCGCAATGACGGACTCGGGTCCACGCTCCTCAGAGAACCAGCCGAGTGCCGTTTCCCTTGCGGAGGACTGTAATAAGTCAGCAGTGGCTGCAGATGGGGTCAAGTCTTTATTCAGAGATGAAAAAGGGAAATTAAAGATCACAGTTCACTTCTTAATTCGCATAGGTGGTTTCTAATACTTCACTGGTTTTGAAGTGGGGGGGGGGGGGGGGGGGGGGTTACTAAGATGAAATGTGACTGCTGATAGTGCAGTAAATGGCTGTATGTGCATTATTTAAGTGCACAAATGCTAACATTTAGATATTATTTATGAATATGCATTTATTTTATTTGAAAAAGGTGTCATTAATGCTGTATAAAATATTATATTTAAATTCATGCATTTTGACAGTTTGGTGTTTAGTTTAAATAATTGAATAATGGAAGACAAATGAAACAGAATCAAGGAGATGCATCTATACCAGTGTTTCTCAACCCTGGTCCTGAGCGCCCCCCAACACCACAAAATGTGCAATGCTGGGGGGCGCCCAGGACCAGGGTTGAGAAACACTGATCTATACTATAAAATTATATGAATTATATAGGCCTTTATTTCACTTTAAGATGTCAAAAACTAGTTTAAAACTAGTTTAGATTATTCCATTCAAGTGACATATTACACTAGCCTTCAAAAGATTGGGGTCAGTATTATTATTTTTTTCTTTTATTCAGCAAGGATGCATTAAATTGATCAAAAGTGACAGTAAAGACTTTTTCAATGTTAAAAAAAACTGTCTATTTCAAATAAATGCTGTTCATTTCAACTTTATATTCATCCAAAAAATTTAATATAATAATAATTAATAAAAATAATAAGTAGCACAACCACTTTCAACATTGACAATAATATAAAATTCTCGAGCACCAAATCAGTGTGTTACAATGCTTTCTGAAGGATCATGTGACGCTAAATACTGGAGTAATGATTGCTGAAAATTCAGCTGCTCAAATTTTATCACAGGAATAAATTAAATTTTAATATACATTAAAGGGGTCATATGAATTTGCTAAAATAATGTTATTTTGTGTATTTGGTGTAATGAAATGTGTTTATGCAGTTTAAGGTTAAAAAAACACATTATTTTCCACATTGTTACAAAGGTAGCGCAAAAGCGCCTTCTAGTGGTCAGAAACAGAATATATGGGTTAAACTGTTCTGGAACAGTATTGTAAATACAACTTAACCACTGATTATTAGTCGTGTCCTCTTTTGGAAGGCCAAACAAAGTAGTTTCACTTTCACAACGAAACACACAGCGTCTCCACGACATGGCGGCAGCGGCAACAATGCTACAGCGAGAATCAAAGTTGAGCCTTTTTTTATTTGCGTGAACATTTGGGCGGTGTTATGCAAATCTTCCCACACAGTGACGTAGACATGTGGGGGCGTGTTTAAACAAGGCGTTTTAGGAGGGTGTGGACTAGTCTTAACTTTTATAAAGAATATCTCTTTGGGTTTGAGACTTTAGTCCTTGCAACTTTAGGGATCTTATATGTTCACAAAAAGCTTGTAACACTCCAAAGAGAAAGGAAAACTTGAAATCGCATCATATGACCCCTTTAAAATACAGTTACAATAAAATGATTGCTCAGAATTCATCACAGGAATAAATTTCATTTGAATATATATTAAAATACAATTATAATAAATTGTAATAATATTTTACAACAATACCGTTTTACTGTACTTTTGATTAAATGCAGCCTTGTTGAGCATACAGGACTTCTTTCAAAAGCATTAAAGTAAACATTTGAATGGCAGTGTAGGTAACGATTAATGATTTAAAATGTAATATATGGGGTTAAGAAATAATAACTTCATCCATTTTAATAATCATTCAATTAAATACCAAAAAAAAAAATGCAACAGCATGCTGCTGAGGGATTTTTGTCTCAGTTCTGAGAGGGCATCTTTAACCAAGGATCTCATTTTAATTTTCCACTTCAAAATACAAACAATATGCCACTTTGGTATCTGTGATGTTTCTTTTATAAAATATAGTATGCGTTAGTTTAGTACACCATCATAATTCACTGGTTGATTGCCAATTAATGTTAATGCACAACTCAAAACACAGTTCAATTCAATTCAAGTTTATTTGTATAGCGCTTTTCACAATGCAAATCGCTGCAAAGCAACTTTACAGCAAATTAAGTTTCTACAATAATTTAGTAGTAGCTTATCAGTGGTGACTGTCAGTTGATGTACATATGGCAGAAATGTACGTAATCAAACAGAAGATGAACGCTATTAACACAGCTTTTTGTTTAATAAAATGTGTTTTCATAGTTTGTGTATCCCTTTATTACTGCAAAGGCATCACAATGCTTTCTAAAATCCCACTTTTTCTAATTCCTTTTCAAATGTTTGTTTGGCACTGTGAACACATATCAGTGTGTCACTAACCACAAAAATGTGATTATATGTTAGTCAGAATCCAGTGACTTTATTCAATCTTATGTGCAGAGTAGTGCTCTGGATTTTGTTCATTAGAGTGGCTGAAATGATCCATAGTTATACTCTTTTTCCTCAAACCAAGCTTGCGTTAAAGGATGAATTATACTTTTCAAATTACATTTCAACTGCCAATGCGTTTCCTCTCTGTTCCTTTTCTCATCCCACACATTAGTGATCGCCCTAATGTGATCATGAATCTTATATGCCCGGGTATTCATAGATTTGCTGAGTCTGTGTTTAGAAAGCAGATTTAAGAAGCTGTCAGTGAGAGAGATGAATGACAAACCCATATATAAATATGATCACCTGGATCATTAGGCACATTATAATGTTAATATGTCATTGACACGTATGGGAAGATAATTTGTCCAAAAAAAAAAGCATGGATGCATTGAATTCAGAGTAATATAATGTTATCCCAACTGTATTTTTCTAAGAACTTGCAGAATTAACCTCTGAATATTCTTCAAAATGTTCAGAGAAAATTGAATCCATCACTTTTCCAAGAATCAGCAGAGTTAACATTTAAATATTCTTCAAGATGTTCGCACTTGGATATTAGCATATATGCACACAAATTACATCTATACACACTCCCACACATCCAGATTCTGTATTTCTGCTTTTCTTTCTCTCTCTCTCTTTCTGCTGACCAAATCAATTATAACATCAATGCTAAAATAGATCAAATGAGTTCGCTATCAAACACTTTTATCCACAGTGTCCCAGCACACCCCCACATGAACACATGCACATGTGAAATGGCAGTCTCGTGTTAATTTCAACCCTTTCATCTCTCTCAACCACTGCCCCTTCTTTTACAAACATGCGCCATAGCACTGGCACTAACGCGATAGAAACCAACCACTCCCCTTTTCCGAAAGCTGGAATCATCCACGCTTCATGCTTGCAGGCAGTTCAAACTCTCTCCTAACTCATTAAAGCTGATTTGGGATTATTTACATGCCGCTGGGAAGCACAGTAAATATGATTAGGTTGGACAAATACCGTGGTCAATATTTTGCAGACGTTCCAATTAATAAAACATACCATACGATATGAAACTACCGCTATCTCCAGTTGAAAGGAAAGCAGTTAGGCAGGGCATAATTGGCGAGACAAAGAAACAAGGTCCGCTACTGTTATGCACTGACATGCCTGTCACTGTAAAGGCAACCCGCTACATCAGTACCTGCTAGCTCGAATGAGCATCAACGATCTGAAATATACTTCGAAACCAGAGGGGAAATTGAAATGTAAAGAGAAATTGAGGTAAAATGGGAAAATAATGAAAAAAGTCAGGCTGAGATAAAAGTGAGCGAAGTAGGCTAAGAGCGTTTCACTGAAGTGATTGAATGTTGAGAGGAAAACAGTGCTTAGCCACAAACATACACACACATATCCATATGTACTTGAAGTCTGAGCAGAAAAAAAAGACACTTTGCACTTTGCCTCCTCTTGTCCCTCGCTAAAATTAGCCGGTGTTGACGAGAGCCCCTTGCATGGCAATAAAACAGATGAACTATGCAATATGAGGCAGGGTGAATAGTGGGGGATATATCGAATTGCTCTGTGGATGTGTTGGTGAATGTGCGTGTTTGAGTAGCTGTTTATACATGTATGCTCTATGTATACATACAATATTCATAGCACTTAGCTGCCATCTTGGAAACAGCCTGAGCAGCTATTTTCAATGTAGGAAACAGACACATAAGCTTCAATATATACTTGAATGAGGAAAGTCCAAAATCAACAAAACTGGTTGTCAAGATATACAGTAGTGATATAGACAAGAAGTTGATGGCACTATGTTAAAAAAAGAAGAGTATGCAGGTGTGAGCATGAGAAGAAGAAATAACTCCAAAAGAAGAAGAAGAAGAAATGGCAAGTATGCATGTATGAAAAACTGACTATAATGTTTTAAAAGGAATAGTTTAAAAGAATAGTTCACTAAAATGTGCTGTTAATTTTCTCACCATCCCAGATGTAGATGCTTCCGGTTAAATAGGCAAGTCTTCCATCCATAATAATGCTTTCTCCAATGAAAAAGTAATCTCAGGAGATAAATATGCACAGATAAAGCACTGTTTACAAGTGAAAATGGTCCAAAACAGTTGTAAACAAATATGTTGGTGTTTTTTTTATTTGAGAGGGCAACAGGGGATGGACGTTTTTACTGGATAAAGCATTATTATGGATTATGAACTCGTCGTTTGGCCAAAAGTGGCGGTTTAAAGTTAAAACGCCTTAATGATGGATTTGTTTCTTACAAACACACAGCTTTTCACTTCACAAAACATTACTTGATGGATTGGAGTTGTGTGGATTACTGTGATGTTTTTATCAGCTGTTTGAACTTTTTTTTTTTAAAGACCAGTGCTCTCTTCCACCTTCAATACCCATGACTGAGGTGCCCTTGAGCAAGGCACCAAACCCCCATTTGCTCCTAGGGCACCGCTGCAAAAAAAGGCTGCACACTGCTCCGGATGTGGGTGTGTGTGCACTTGGATGGGAAATACAGAGCACACATTCTGAGTATAAGCTGTTTGAACTTTTTTTTTTTAAAGACCAGTGCTCTCTTCCACCTTCAATACCCATGACTGAGGTGCCCTTGAGCAAGGCACCAAACCCCCATTTGCTCCTAGGGCACCGCTGCAAAAAAAGGCTGCACACTGCTCCGGATGTGGGTGTGTGTGCACTTGGATGGGAAATACAGAGCACACATTCTGAGTATAAAACATATTTGGCCACGTGTCACGTCACTCACTTCTTTAGTTTCTCAGCATCTCAGCCTGTCATCTGTGAAGCATGCTTTAGAATCCAGACCATGCAGCTTATGCGTGGGAGACCATTGTGCATGCTTCAGACAAAAGTGAAAAGAGTCTATCATCACTTACTCACCTCTATGTTTATCCAAACCTATATGCCAGGGGTATTCAATTAAACATTAAACATTTCAACTACATATATATATATATA
>NW_015506639.1:470692-475265 GCF_001515645.1 Sinocyclocheilus grahami | reverse complement strand
ACTGCACATTATTGTTTCTCCTCTATGCCCCGCCTTTCTGAAACGCGTCGATTTTTACAAAGCTCATCAGTCTGAAAAGCGAGGTGTGCTCTGATTGGCCAGCTATCAAGTGCGTTGTTATTGGCCGAGTACCTCAAGCGTGTGACGGAAATGTTACGCCCCTTACCATACTGTGATGCTGTGTCCCGGCTGGAGCGAAGAGACAAAAACATTAAAACCCATTATAGATGAGGCATTTGTAGCATCCAGTGGGGACATAATTACGGATTATAATGACTTATACTTATGCGCTGCATCGCGCCGCGTAAACATAAAACCATGTCTGCATTTGTGATCGGAGAAACGACAAACAACAAACGCTACTCTACACTGCTCAAAACTCGTGTTTGAATCGTCAGTGGCAAATTCTTTAAATATGAAAACGTACTTAAAGGCTGTGAGTCAGCATTATTTGTCAGAAAACCGGCATTGTAGGCTACTCTCCCAAGAAACAGAATATATGGGTTAAACTGTTCTGGAACAGTATTGTAAATACAACTTAACCACTGATTATTAGTCGTGTCCTCTTTTGGAAGGCCAAACAAAGTAGTTTCACTTTCACAACGAAACACACAGCGTCTCCACGACATGGCGGCAGCGGCAACAATGCTACAGCGAGAATCAAAGTTGAGCCTTTTTTTATTTGCGTGAACATTTGGGCGGTGTTATGCAAATCTTCCCACACAGTGACGTAGACATGTGGGGGCGTGTTTAAACAAGGCGTTTTAGGAGGGTGTGGACTAGTCTTAACTTTTATAAAGAATATCTCTTTGGGTTTGAGACTTTAGTCCTTGCAACTTTAGGGATCTTATATGTTCACAAAAAGCTTGTAACACTCCAAAGAGAAAGGAAAACTTGAAATCGCATCATATGACCCCTTTAAAATACAGTTACAATAAAATGATTGCTCAGAATTCATCACAGGAATAAATTTCATTTGAATATATATTAAAATACAATTATAATAAATTGTAATAATATTTTACAACAATACCGTTTTACTGTACTTTTGATTAAATGCAGCCTTGTTGAGCATACAGGACTTCTTTCAAAAGCATTAAAGTAAACATTTGAATGGCAGTGTAGGTAACGATTAATGATTTAAAATGTAATATATGGGGTTAAGAAATAATAACTTCATCCATTTTAATAATCATTCAATTAAATACCAAAAAAAAAAATGCAACAGCATGCTGCTGAGGGATTTTTGTCTCAGTTCTGAGAGGGCATCTTTAACCAAGGATCTCATTTTAATTTTCCACTTCAAAATACAAACAATATGCCACTTTGGTATCTGTGATGTTTCTTTTATAAAATATAGTATGCGTTAGTTTAGTACACCATCATAATTCACTGGTTGATTGCCAATTAATGTTAATGCACAACTCAAAACACAGTTCAATTCAATTCAAGTTTATTTGTATAGCGCTTTTCACAATGCAAATCGCTGCAAAGCAACTTTACAGCAAATTAAGTTTCTACAATAATTTAGTAGTAGCTTATCAGTGGTGACTGTCAGTTGATGTACATATGGCAGAAATGTACGTAATCAAACAGAAGATGAACGCTATTAACACAGCTTTTTGTTTAATAAAATGTGTTTTCATAGTTTGTGTATCCCTTTATTACTGCAAAGGCATCACAATGCTTTCTAAAATCCCACTTTTTCTAATTCCTTTTCAAATGTTTGTTTGGCACTGTGAACACATATCAGTGTGTCACTAACCACAAAAATGTGATTATATGTTAGTCAGAATCCAGTGACTTTATTCAATCTTATGTGCAGAGTAGTGCTCTGGATTTTGTTCATTAGAGTGGCTGAAATGATCCATAGTTATACTCTTTTTCCTCAAACCAAGCTTGCGTTAAAGGATGAATTATACTTTTCAAATTACATTTCAACTGCCAATGCATTTCCTCTCTCTTATCCTTTTCTCATCCCACACATTAGTGATCGCCCTAATGTGATCATGAATCTTATATGCCCGGGTATTCATAGATTTGCTGAGTCTGTGTTTAGAAAGCAGATTTAAGAAGCTGTCAGTGAGAGAGATGAATGACAAACCCATATATAAATATGATCACCTGGATCATTAGGCACATTATAATGTTAATATGTCATTGACACGTATGGGAAGATAATTTGTCCAAAAAAAAAAGCATGGATGCATTGAATTCAGAGTAATATAATGTTATCCCAACTGTATTTTTCTAAGAACTTGCAGAATTAACCTCTGAATATTCTTCAAAATGTTCAGAGAAAATTGAATCCATCACTTTTCCAAGAATCAGCAGAGTTAACATTTAAATATTCTTCAAGATGTTCGCACTTGGATATTAGCATATATGCACACAAATTACATCTATACACACTCCCACACATCCAGATTCTGTATTTCTGCTTTTCTTTCTCTCTCTCTCTTTCTGCTGACCAAATCAATTATAACATCAATGCTAAAATAGATCAAATGAGTTCGCTATCAAACACTTTTATCCACAGTGTCCCAGCACACCCCCACATGAACACATGCACATGTGAAATGGCAGTCTCGTGTTAATTTCAACCCTTTCATCTCTCTCAACCACTGCCCCTTCTTTTACAAACATGCGCCATAGCACTGGCACTAACGCGATAGAAACCAACCACTCCCCTTTTCCGAAAGCTGGAATCATCCACGCTTCATGCTTGCAGGCAGTTCAAACTCTCTCCTAACTCATTAAAGCTGATTTGGGATTATTTACATGCCGCTGGGAAGCACAGTAAATATGATTAGGTTGGACAAATACCGTGGTCAATATTTTGCAGACGTTCCAATTAATAAAACATACCATACGATATGAAACTACCGCTATCTCCAGTTGAAAGGAAAGCAGTTAGGCAGGGCATAATTGGCGAGACAAAGAAACAAGGTCCGCTACTGTTATGCACTGACATGCCTGTCACTGTAAAGGCAACCCGCTACATCAGTACCTGCTAGCTCGAATGAGCATCAACGATCTGAAATATACTTCGAAACCAGAGGGGAAATTGAAATGTAAAGAGAAAT
The DNA here is from genome assembly GCF_001515645.1 of Sinocyclocheilus grahami. NCBI lineage: Eukaryota > Metazoa > Chordata > Actinopteri > Cypriniformes > Cyprinidae > Sinocyclocheilus > Sinocyclocheilus grahami. Next base: position 472,179 of record NW_015506639.1, on the reverse strand, counting down.
TGAGGTAAAATGGGAAAATAATGAAAAAAGTCAGGCTGAGATAAAAGTGAGCGAAGTAGGCTAAGAGCGTTTCACTGAAGTGATTGAATGTTGAGAGGAAAACAGTGCTTAGCCACAAACATACACACACATATCCATATGTACTTGAAGTCTGAGCAGAAAAAAAAGACACTTTGCACTTTGCCTCCTCTTGTCCCTCGCTAAAATTAGCCGGTGTTGACGAGAGCCCCTTGCATGGCAATAAAACAGATGAACTATGCAATATGAGGCAGGGTGAATAGTGGGGGATATATCGAATTGCTCTGTGGATGTGTTGGTGAATGTGCGTGTTTGAGTAGCTGTTTATACATGTATGCTCTATGTATACATACAATATTCATAGCACATAGCTGCCATCTTGGAAACAGCCTGAGCAGCTATTTTCAATGTAGGAAACAGACACATAAGCTTCAATATATACTTGAATGAGGAAAGTCCAAAATCAACAAAACTGGTTGTCAAGATATACAGTAGTGATATAGACAAGAAGTTGATGGCACTATGTTAAAAAAAGAAGAGTATGCAGGTGTGAGCATGAGAAGAAGAAATAACTCCAAAAGAAGAAGAAGAAGAAATGGCAAGTATGCATGTATGAAAAACTGACTATAATGTTTTAAAAGGAATAGTTTAAAAGAATAGTTCACTAAAATGTGCTGTTAATTTTCTCACCATCCCAGATGTAGATGCTTCCGGTTAAATAGGCAAGTCTTCCATCCATAATAATGCTTTCTCCAATGAAAAAGTAATCTCAGGAGATAAATATGCACAGATAAAGCACTGTTTACAAGTGAAAATGGTCCAAAACAGTTGTAAACAAATATGTTGGTGTTTTTTTTATTTGAGAGGGCAACAGGGGATGGACGTTTTTACTGGATAAAGCATTATTATGGATTATGAACTCGTCGTTTGTCCAAAAGTGGCGGTTTAAAGTTAAAACGCCTTAATGATGGATTTGTTTCTTACAAACACACAGCTTTTCACTTCACAAAACATTACTTGATGGATTGGAGTTGTGTGGATTACTGTGATGTTTTTATCAGCTGTTTGAACTTTTTTTTTTAATGACCAGTGCTCTCTTCCACCTTCAATACCCATGACTGAGGTGCCCTTGAGCAAGGCACCAAACCCCCATTTGCTCCTAGGGCACCGCTGCAAAAAAAGGCTGCACACTGCTCCGGATGTGGGTGTGTGTGCACTTGGATGGGAAATACAGAGCACACATTCTGAGTATAAAACATATTTGGCCACGTGTCACGTCACTCACTTCTTTAGTTTCTCAGCATCTCAGCCTGTCATCTGTGAAGCATGCTTTAGAATCCAGACCATGCAGCTTATGCGTGGGAGACCATTGTGCATGCTTCAGACAAAAGTGAAAAGAGTCTATCATCACTTACTCACCTCTATGTTTATCCAAACCTATATGCCAGGGGTATTCAATTAAACATTAA
>NW_015506639.1:469204-470069 GCF_001515645.1 Sinocyclocheilus grahami | reverse complement strand
ACATTTCAAATACATATATATATATATATATATATATATATATATATATATATATATATATATATATTTACACACGTGTGTGTGTGTGTGCGAGCGTGCGTGTGTGTGTGTGTGTAGAAAAAGAAAAAAACTTGAACAGTCAAGATAGTCATCAAAAATGAGGATACTGAGTCCTCAGAGCTATAGGGCAGTGGCATCTGATAATTTTTCTAGGGAAAAAAACAAACAAACAACAACAACAAAACAATATAAGAGAACCATAAAGTCCAATATGACGTGTACTTTACATTGTATGCCGAAACATTTTGAGCTTTGTTTGAGGAGCAAACTGAAATTTTGTTATGTATAGTCTCTGAAAATCCTCCCCCTGCAGATCTCAGAAACTTTCCCCCAAATTTCTCTTTTAATATCAGCAGTGAAATACATAATTTCTGGGTAAACTATTCCAATAATAATTGCATGCAAATTTTAATATCATTGCATACCATTTAGTTATATTTGGATAGTACTATCCACTATTATCCGATTCATTCTAAGGTTAGTAACAAGAGAAGTGCATGTAAGTTTCAATAAATTACTTAATTTAACCAAAATACTAAATAAATTAATAGTACATTTTAATAAAATGTATTTAAAAAAATTTTTTTTAATAACTAAATATAAAGAAAATAATAATAAACTGCATAACCACAAAGATCCACAGTAACCAGTAAAAAAAAAATGCTTGTAAAATGCTTTTCCTTTTATCCCTACCTCTGTCACCGATCTGTCATGCTGAACGAGGATTTTGCCTTGTAACAATGTTAGCAATTGTTTAATGTGTCATTGGTAGCATGACTTTGAAATACACAGCTTGGATTCTTTG
>NW_015506639.1:454292-469194 GCF_001515645.1 Sinocyclocheilus grahami | reverse complement strand
ACAATATAAGAGAACCATAAAGTCCAATATGACGTGTACTTTACAGTGTATGCCGAAACATTTTGAGCTTTGTTTGAGGAGCAAACTGAAATTTTGTTATGTATAGTCTCTGAAAATCCTCCCCCTGCAGATCTCAGAAACTTTTCCCCAAATTTCTCTTTTAATATCAGCAGTGAAATACATAATTTCTGGGTAAACTATTCCAATAATAATTGCATGCAAATTTTTATATCATTGCATACCATTTAGTTATATTTGGATAGTACTATCCACTATTATCCGATTCATTCTAAGGTTAGTAACAAGAGAAGTTCATGTAAGTTTCAATAAATTACTTAATTTAACCAAAATACTAAATAAATTAATAGTACATTTTAATAAAATGTATTTAAAAAATTTTTTTTTAATAACTAAATATAAAGAAAATAATAATAAACTGCATAACCACAAAGATCCACAGTAACCAGTAAAAAAAAATGCTTGTAAAATGCTTTTCCTTTTATCCCTACCTCTGTCACCGATCTGTCATTGGTAGCATGACTTTGAAATACACAGCTTGGATTCTTTGTTGACAACTAGAAAACTCTCAATGGTAAAGAAACAACACACCACCACCAGGTATAAGGACATACCAAGTCTTGCTGGGTTCTGCTCTTGGCACTGCATGAATCAGCACTGCTATGGATGGCAGAATATTTTGGATAAAGCAGATATTAAATATAAATGGAACCATATTGGGCACAAACACAGTGGCTATTGGAACATTGATGTGACATATAATGGAAAAAGTGAGGAGGATTTGTGGGGGGACTAAAATATTTTACCACAAAATGGCCTGGGACAATTTGAGAAGTATGATTCAAGAAATAAATATTTTAAAAACACGTCATGTTTTTGTTTATTTTGTCATGACTGCCGTTATTTTCAACTTCAATCAAAACCTGAATCATCACATCAAGGTCTTAGGGTTCACTCGAAAATTACATGACCGAAATCAGACGAGATTAAAGCGAACAAACCTCGTACTTAACTCTTTCTCTAAAAGTTAGTGATCTTCTCAGTGCAAAAAATATATCTAATCATGGCACGCAGTTCCTTGACTTGAGGCCTTAATCGTGGTAGAGCTATACTACCGTATGACCTCAGCGGCTCTCGATCATGGTTCACCTACAGTATATATGTGAGCATACCTTTACGATTCTTAAAGGTAGAATTCAACCAACACTGAAAATGATGTTATTATTTACTAGCCTTGTGTCAAACCCATATGACTTTCTTTCTTCTATATAGCATAAAAAGTTAATTGAAGAATATGCATGTGAAGGAAGAGGCTTTTGAGCTCCAAAATGACAAAATTAATAAAAAAGAAAGAGAAACAGAACAATAATTAATTATTCACAAAAGAAAAAGTGCACCCAAGCCCCGTGTGTTCTTCAGAGGAGTATAACAGGTAACTTTTAACAAATTGTTCTTTTGAACTGGATCCATTAACAAATACTTTACCCTACTTTGACCCACATAAGAATTCAAAATTATCTTGGTCCATTCATCCAGTGATGGCACCTGATAACGCCCTGCAGACCAGTCTGACCTGGAAAGGATATGCACTCGTCTATCACTTATTAAAGAGAATGGGAAACCTAATAATACACATTTTCTTCTCTGATTTTGTTGAAAGGATTGTGTGGATGAACAGTAGGGGCAGGGAGAGCATGGCAAACCTCTCAGCTCTAATGACACTGCTATTTGTATGTATTGGTGCTTTCAGGGTATAATCTTGGTCACCGTTGCTGTACTGAATGGAATGGAGAAGGCAAAGCGAGATGGAATGTGTAAAACTGTCCGATATCAAAGGGAACCAATTACAATACATTAAAGTATTTGATTTACTAACATCAAAGCACAAAAAAAGAGATTTGTCTGCTTGTAGCTAACAATTGTCTGACCTGGTGGCATGGACTTTTTTGTTTCCCATTTGTAGCTGTACCATTATGGTGATATTCTCTTAATGTAATCAAAGAGTCCATCTCATTTAAATTCTTGACAATGGAGTAGACATAGACATTGAATTTGAAGAATTAATTTTTTTCTTGTAAACTACAGTAAACTCGTCTACCGATACAAAACCAACAACTAACTTTGGAATGTTAACAGATATGACCTTTATCACTGCTGTTCTCCCCACCCTTGGTCTTAACACTTCACTCAGTTTGGTTAAATCGGACCCATGCAGCCTGTCAAAGCATTAAAGGAAACCAAACATAATGCCAACTCATATCGTCTCTCATCTCGAGAGGTGAAATGCCAACTCAGAATGCATCACAGCCTGGCTCTAAGCATCAGATGACCTGTCTTCAGATGTCACTGAATGCTCAGTTCTCCTCTCCCACTCGGAATGCACTGACTCAACCTGATCAGAGAACGAGTGTCATTCACACGGGCTGAGAGAACAGTGTGCCATTTGAAATGGACACACACATGCACACTTGCATTTCTTTGAGTGAAACCTCTAATCCATTGGGCTTGCTGCCACCTGAAGCAGAATAAAAAATTATGTTATATCATGCTGGTACTTTGTTTATACTTCGTTTCAAAGAGCACATGGCCCTTTGGAGGCCCAGTGGAAAATCAATGGCCAGAATAATGATGCAGTCTTGGTTTGGCTTGGATCTGTGCTTTGCATTCAGTGTCATCCTGAACACAGATTGGATACAAGCCCTCACCCACATAAGTAATTTCATTCAGTAATGTTCTTTCTTTCCTTCTGTCTTTTTCTGTCTCCACCTGTATATCCACAAGTAATGATGGGATAGGCTTATTTGTGCACAGCAGCCTAAGCGAGGGGAAAAAGAAGCCAATGACACTGGGTTTCATTAATAATTGTGAGCAAGTTGTGTAAAAGGATCTTGAGCAAAATTTCTGTAGGTTTCACAACAGGTTTGTATGTCCATATATAAATATATGCTCATCAAGTCTGCATTTATTTGATCTAAAATACAGTAACATTTTATGACATATTTTATAAACTAATTTATTCTTGTGATGGCAAACCTGAATTTTTAGCAGCCATGCTCCAGTCTTCAGTGTAAAGTGATCCTTCAGAAATCACTGTGTAATGATTTGGTGCTGATTATATGATCAGTGTTGAAAGCAATTGTGTTGCTTAATATTTTTAGAAATCATGATTATATATTTATTTATTTATTCAGAATTTAATTTTTTTGGTGACTAGAAAGTTTAAAAGAACAACATTTATTTGAAAAAGAAACATTTTAACTGTATAGCCTAAATGCCATTGTAATTTAAAATACATATAACATTTTATATACAATATTAAATATAAAATGTTATAAAATATTATATCTGTATGTGATTTTTTTTATTTTTTTTGGCACAAAAAATTTGCTTTTTCTTAGTTACCAAATGAGGCCCTTTATGAAAATTTACAAAAAGTGTGTGAGATATCTTTTGGTATTTGCATCCCAAACAAATCCAGAATAAACTACTTTTTGGATCTAATGAGGTGCTTTGTGGTCCATGGGCTTCCCTCCGTGTGTAATTATGCCAGAGCGGAAATGTACTTACACTTAGGAGAGATAAAAGGATTTGTAAAGCTATGTAAGTACAAAAAAAAGAGTGGTATAAGCGATCAATAATTAATTTACTTTCAGCAGTCAGGGGCAATTAACAGACTTTTCCCCCATTACAGTCTAAAAGGCCACATTGCCTTCTTTACCCCGTAATCTGACTGGCCACTGTGACAATCATGGATTATCCAACCATGAAATCGATAAGACAGGATACGAACCATTCCACATTTGTGCAATTAAATCACATTGTTCATGTCCTGAAAGGTGCAAAAGGAATTTGTAGAGAGGCCACACATTGTGGTAATTTACAACAAGTTTTACAAAGTAAAGAACTTGTGAGCCTCGCAAGAGTAAGAATGAGGAATTTAAATTGGCAAGCATTTTTAAGACACCTTTTGAATGCTTTTTTCCTTGATGGATAAAATTGGTTCTTCTAAAATTAAATATTATTCAATATTTAAAATTATCACATTTTGAAGGTCTCATCAAGTGCAGGTGTATACGTTGAATGCAAAGTGTATTAGGAACAAAATATAGTTTTACAGTTCTGTTTTGTAACTGTGTCATCCATTCAGACACATTTTTGCAAATACAAAACATTGGTTGTGTATGTCTTCCATCTCCTCTATGAAAAGCAGCATAGCTTCTGAGCATGTGTGTGCTAGCCTAACATCAAATATTGACATTCAGATGCTGTAGTGTCTCTCAGTCAGCCAAGAAGAGATACAGTCAAAATTCCAGTCACTGTTGAGTTTGAGGATGTGCAGGTATAAAGGCAGGATTTATTTTCTAAAAGGTTTAAGGGAGAGTGTAAAGGTATTTGTGGTACAAGATATACAACACAAGGTTATAATAAGCTCCACATAAAGTGTGGCACTCCTTTTGATGTAGGGTGCTCTCTCTCTGGCTGTCTAGCGCTCTCTCCCTCTTCTTCGGCACACTACTCAAGTTCCCATGCTGGATGCTGACAGTTGCCTGCGGCATTCAAGAAAAACTAAAAAAAAAAAAAATGAGGTAGAGAGATTCGGGGGAAACTGACTTCTATTTACAGATATTGCCTTCTCCTGTGCAGACCCAGGAGAGCCAGCAGTTCCCTGATCAGAATCCAAATGTTCTGGTCCCTCACTATCATTACAGCCCCTCCAGAGATATTGTAATGTGCTGCTGCTCAGCTCATCATGTGTCAAGACTGACCCCTGCTGTTTCCTCAGTGCATGCATTCATATTTCTTATATGGGCGACATATCATTTAGACTCTACACTTTCTTCTTCAAAATCTCTGTAAAGTAGGCTACTTTCCTCATTTTTTTTGTCAGCTTAGTTGTCTTCATATTTATTTACATGCTCTGTAAACTGAGTTCTATAAAAGTAGGCCTACTATAAATTAATCATTATTATGTGGAATTTAAAAAAACAATTCAATTCAAACGATTTTGTATAGCACTTTTCACAATACACATAGTTTCAAAGCAGCTTTACAGAAAATGCATGTGTCTACATTACAATTTAGAGTGATCTGTTATCAGAAGTGAATGTGTTCAAGTAATGTTCATTTCACAAATGAACAGTTTAAGATAATAGATTCATACAGTTAGCTAACATTAATTAATTTTAGGCAGAAGCTCATTAAAGAGATTATTACAAGTGTGATCATAATGATTAATATAGAGACATTTTGGCAGATTCAAGTTGGCGTCATCTGGGGTCCTCGCAGGGGTCAGCATCATCTCTTCAATAGTGTTGGGTCATCTGAAGTCTTTCTATGAGGCTGAATCCACGCTGGAGCGGATGTAATCTCTAGATACCTCGAGATGGGCATCCATTTCTATAGGCATCTATTCATAGGAACAGAAATGCAATGGAAAATAATTAGCGTACGTAGCTGCTGTTCATAGTGTTTCAAGCTAAAAATATGTTTGTGACTTTTATCTGATCTAACAAGGGTTCGTTATGTGAATAATAACAATAAAAAAATTAAATAAATAAAAATTATATGACATTTGGAATAAGCTTAAATGAAGTTACTACATTAAATTAATAATAACCAATAAAAAAAAAACTTTAATAATGATATGCTAAAATAATAGCTAAAATGAAACATATTATGTGAAATTAATACGAACGTGTAACAAAAATGTACTAAATCCTCAACTTCATTAAAAATTATTAATTCAACATACAATAAGCTGAAGGATTAACATATATCGTAGCGTGTTCAAAAAGGTTACTGTTGTTAAAGGAATGTGTTAATGTTAATCTTGCACTTTACTCTGCAGTTGTTAAATGTTCTGTGTGAGTTGGGACAAGCCCCGCTTCCTGGGTGTGTGTGTGAGGGGAGTAGCCTGGGGAAAGAGGGGCAGAAGAGTTCCCCGCTGGTTCCAGTGCTTCGGGGTGTGTACAGCGTGGCTGTGGAAGAACACCCCTTGTACTGCAAAACGCCTCGTTATTGTCTCGAGAACGCTACAATCTTTTCAAAAGGGTATACTAGCTTAAAAAGATTTGTTTTAATGTGCATTCTCTATTTATTTGAAATGTATTCTCTCTACGACTTATACTGTATCTTGCATAAACTGTCAATCTTCTGCTTTTACTTGACTGACTCTTCCGCCCACACATGGTATTCACTTCCGTGTTTACGACAGTCTGTGAGTCGGTGTTCATTTACGGCAGGCAGTGTAGGCACATGTATTTCCAGAGTCAACAGCGTCTTTCAAGATCAGAAGGAAAGAGTATAGTGTGGGGGAAATTATTTAAGAATGGCAACAAAGCTGGGATCAAGAACATGCTAAAACCCGAAGAAGAAGAAGAAGAAGAAGAGTCAACAGCGTGCTCATTGATAGTCTAGCCAGTCATATTTAAAGGTAAATTTTACTTTTCGCTTGTCAGTTTTACAGTAACACGTGTGTGTATAATACTTTCTGGTAATATTTGTCTGTATTTTTTTTTGCACTCAGAAGTATTAAACATGCTAAAAGGCTAACCTCGATAGTAACTGTTAACTTTACTCCACTAACGTTACCGTGACTGTCATTTCGTTCCTGAATGTTTATGCTTATGATTTTATGATAAGTAGTGTTTTAAATACAATCCTAAAACTATTTGCGTTAGAAATTATTTAAGAATGGCAACAAAGCTGGGATCAAGAACATGCTAAAACCCGAAGAAGAAGAAGAAGAAGAAGAAGAGTCAACAGCGTGCTCATTGATAGTCTAGCCAGTCATATTTAAAGGTAAATTTTACTTTTCTCTTGTCAGTTTTACAGTAACACGTGTGTGTATAATACTTTCTGGTAATATTTGTCTGTATTTATTTTGCACTCAGAAGTATTAAACATGCTAAAAGGCTAACCTCGAGAGTAACTGTTAACTTTACTCCACTAACGTTACCGTGACTGGCATTTCTTTCCTGAATGTTTATGCTTATGATTTTATGATAAGTAGTGTTTTAAATACAATCCTAAAACTATTTGCGTTAAACCTGGAGATGCAGTCTTTTCTTATAGGGTTTGTTTGGGTTAAAATGTGTTTTACAGGATCTCTGTCATGTCATTCCGCGGGGGTGGTGGTCGTGGAGGGGGTCGTGGCGGTGGGTTTAACAGAGGTGGTGGTCGAGGAGGGGGTCGTGGCGGTGGGTTTAACAGAGGTGGTGGTCGAGGAGGGGGTCGTGGCGGTGGGCTTAACAGAGGTGGTGGTCGTGGAGGGGGTCGAGGTGGCAGAGGTGGATTTCACTGAAATCAAGACTTCGGACCACCGGAGTATGTTGTCGGTAAGTTAATGTTACCTTTGTTTTCCTCACGCTTCTCTTTCTGTTTACATTAGCTTGCGGTTGCTGCATGTCAGGTTATACTTGCTATTCATACTCCTCGTGTCTCAGCTTTGGGAGAGTTCATGCACCCCTGTGAGGATGATATTGTCTGTAAATGTGTGACGGAGGACAACAAAGTGCCCTACTTCAACGTTCCTGTATATCTGGAAAACAAAGTGTAAATTGGAACAGTGGACGAGATCTTTGGGCAGCTTCGTGATTTTGTATCCTTACATGTTATTGCGTGGGATCTTAACAATGCTGTCAGATGTTACAAAGGCTTCAAAACTTCATGCTGACGTCAGGTGAAGGGTTCTTGTATAATTAACCTTGTAAACGCCTACTGTTTTCTTTTTTTGACATGAATTTCAAAGGGCTCAAAAATAATAACAAGCTCAAAACGTTTTTGCTAAAAACCTGTTGTACACAACTTAATAGATGCCTTTTGAATATAGATCATATTTGTATTAATATTTCTACTAATGTTTTATATAGTTCATATTTTTAGCAAGTTAAAGGCCTATTAGTATAATTCTAAAATGTCTTCTTTCAGGTTGTTTTGCTCACCTTTTTGTTGTAAAATCTTTAAAGGGGTCATATGATGCGATTTCAAGTTTTCCTTTCTCTTTGGAGTGTTACAAGCTGATTGTGCATAGATAAGATCCCTGAAGTTGCAAAGACTAAAGTCTCAAAACCAAAGAGATATTCTTTATTAAAGTTAAGACTGCCACGCCCCCCTAAAACAGCTCGTTCTAACACGCCCCCACATATCTACCTCACTATGTGGAAATATTTGCATAATGCGGCCCAAATGTGCATGCAAAGAAAGAAGACATGGTTTCAGTAACCGCAGTTAGTGTTGAAGCAGCATGTCAGGGAGACGCTGTGTGTTTCTAGGCGAAAGCAAAAGCACTTTATTTGGCCTTCCGAAAGTAGATGCATTTAGGAATCTTTAAGATTACTTACAACAGAACAGCAATGCATTTTATGGACGACCGTTTCGTGAACCTAGGAGAGGAGGTAATTCTGACTTTGCTATGACAATCTGGCGCTTCTGAATCAGCTACTGTTTTGTTATTAGTTTAAGTATTTGCTATTGACTGTTCAAATGCGGAGTTTTGCGCATCGTGTGTGTGTGTATGTGTGTGAGCGAGAGAGAGAGAGGGTCACATCACAGAGTCAGCTGTCTTAACCGTGGCTTGTGTACTGCAAACACATACCAGCTTCATCACTGTATCTGTCACTCGACTCTGTTCCCCTTTCGGGCTTGAACTGATGGTAAAACGTATTACATTATTTACTGTCTTTACATTTATTTGAAAGATGAAGCTCGCGATTATGGTAAGGGGCGTTACATTTCTGACGAGTGCTTGCGGTGTTCGGCCAATCACAATGCACTGGGTCAGCTGGCCAATCAGAGCAGACTGCATTTGTCGGAAGGAGGGACTTTGTAGAAAACTAAGCGTTTGAGAGAGGCGGGGCATAGAGGACCTACAATAATGTACAGTATTTGAAAAATAATGTGTTTTTTGAACATTAAAGCATGTCAACACGTTCTGTTACACCAAATAAACAAAATAATGATCTTTAAAAAAGCATCATATGACCCCTTTAACAATCTTTATAAACGCAAAACTGTATACATGTAACTGTCATGTTATAAATATTTCAAAATGTATGAAAATATTTTTTGTAAGTTTTTAAATATTTAGTTTAATAATAATACAAATATAATTTTTATTTTTTTACCATTAATATTTTACCATTATTCCATATGTCAGATTTAGCAGTTAATGAGCTAAATTTAATTTCAGTTCATTTTCATTTCAATTTCTTAACAAATTCCTCAGTGTTTTTCAGTCAAACTTTCTGAAAATATGAAGGCATCCTCCTTCAAGAAGTTGCAGAAGGTAAGTTTAGTCTTTTTGGTTTCTTAGATGTGTAGTGATGTTTTGAACCTTATTCCCATGGTAAGGGGTGCAGTCGTGGCCTAATGGTTAGAGTACTTGTAACCGTTGGTTGTAACCCGAAGGTTGCGGGGTTTAAGTCTCAGGTCCGGCAGGAATTGTAGGTGGGGGGAGTGAATAACCAGTGCGCTCTTCTACCTTCAATACCACGACTGAGGTGAGACCCTTGGACAAGGAACCGAACCCCCAACTGCTCCCTGGTGCCGCAGCATTGGCTGCCCACTGCTCCGGGTGTGTGTTCTCTACTGGCGCGCTTCTACCTTCAATACCACGACTGAGGTGAGACCCTTGGACAAGGAACCGAACCCCCAACTGCTCCCTGGGTGCCGCAGCATTGGCTGCCCACTGCTCCGGGTGTGTGTTCTCTACTGTGTGTGTGTGTGTGTGTGTGTGAGCACATTGCAGAGCACGAATTCCGAGTATGGGTCACCATACTTGGCCACACATCATGTTACATCATTGTTAATTTTTTCAGTAGTAGGTGGGTACTTGAAGCATAACATGTCTGTTACTATTTCTATTTGAACTGAGAGCATAAATCTAGGCTATCCGCTGCCGTTTTTAATGCACAATGCAAAACTGTGTCACTTATGCTCTTCAGTCGGCAGTGCTAAACCCGACAGCGCATATACTTCCCGACAACACGCCAAAATAAAAGCTTGCTGATTTTAAGTTTGAAAATGATGAAAATTCATATTAAAAAATGTAAAACTTTATTTTAAAATTTGCTATAAAATAATTGTATTGTTATTTAATACTTCCTTTTTTATTTTTAAATATAATAGTATTATCACACTTTATTATTTTATAAAAAAAAAAATAGTGCAATAATATTAATAATATTATTATCACTATTATTATTTTTTTTATAGTTATATTATAGTTTTATTCAATGGGTCACACTATGTGCAGTGTGAGGACCAAACCAAATCTCCAGGTGCTCTTTTGAGAACCAGGCTGAAAAACGTGTGCACCCCTATATATATATATATATATATATATATATATATAAATAAACATGTTGGAATGCAGCATGTCACACCAAATAACTTTTCAAAAGTAAGTCTTATTTTGTGCGATCATGTTTTTTAAAGAACACCCCACCACTTATCAGAGTTATTTTCAATATTAGACAATGATCAGTGGGTGTTCTTTTAAAATTATCTGTAATTTACAAGCAGATACTGCTTCAGAATATCAAAGGGATTTTTAGAAGCAATTTTAGCTGCTTCCTTTGGCTTTTTTGCCTCTTATCAGTTCCCTAGGATGTAACTTACAGTATTATGACAATATATTTAATTAGCTTTTCTCTTTCTCTCCTCTTGCATCAGTTCTTCATTGACCCTATAAAGCTGATGCCCCTCCAGAGATTCCTCCCGAGGCCTCCAGGTGAGAAGGGGCCACCCCGTGGAGGAAGAGGTGGGAGAGGAGGTAAGATCACACAAGAAAACAGTATACATATGATGATAGATTCAGTTTTATTATCATCTCTGATAATATAACATCTACATAACTCTAACATTGTGGTTTACCTTTGAAGATATAAACTACAAAGTGAATTATGTATTTGCAGGTGGCTTCCGTGGAGGTCGTGGTGGCAATGGTGGTGGTCGTGGAGGATTTGGTGGGCATGGAGGTGGTGGAGGATTCAGAGGAGGCAGAGGTGGAAGATGTGGATTCAGAGCTAATTTGCTATGTTGATCATCAGAAAATAATGATGAAAGTACTAAATTCAGTTTAATGGAATAATTTATCTAAAAATGTAAATTCCATCATGTATGCATTCATGCCTTTACAAATCCACAAACTAAATTTTATATATTGAATATACATTAATGTTAAAAAGTTGGGGTCTGTAAGATTTTTAAAAATGTTTTTGAAAGACGTCTCTTATGATCACCAAGGCTGCATTTACATTGAATCATCTACATTGAACACCAGTGTATTATGTACAATGTCTTGTATAAACAGGCTAAATACACACTGGAAAAGGAGATCAGAGTGGCAAAGAGTAATTATTCTGAAAAAAATAAGGATTAAATTCTCTTCCAGTGACTCAGCATCAGTGTGGAAAAGTCTGAAAGAAATCACCAACTACAAGACACCATCCCCCAGCACTGTGGAGAATCAACAACTGGCAGACGATCTGAATGAGTTCTACTGCAGGTTTGAAAAAAACACCCCACACCTGCCCTGAACACCTCTCCACACAACCATTCACACCTCCCGCAACCCCCCTCTCCCCCACACCTGCAATTCAGATCAGCGAAGACGAGGTGTGCCAGGTCTTCCGGAAGCAGAAAAGGAAAAAAGCACCAGGCCCAGATTGTGTTACACCAGCCTGTCTGAAATCCTGTGCTGACCAGCTGGCCCCCATCTTCACACTGATCTTCAACAGATCACTGGAGCTGTGCGAAGTCCCTTCATGCTTCAAACGCTCCACCATCATCCCCATCCCAAAGAAATAAAAAATTACAGGACTTAATGACTACAGGCCTGTGGCTCTAACGTCTGTGGTCATGAAGTCTTTTGAAAGACTGGTGCTGGCCCACCTGAAGGACATCACTGGACCCTTGCTGGATCCTCTTCAGTTTGCCTACAGAGCAAACAGGTCTGTGGACGATGCAGTAAACATGGGACTGCATTATGTTCTGCAACATCTAGACAGACCAGGCACTTATGTGAGGATCCTGTTCGTGAAACGATTTAAGCTATTTTAAGTAATGCTGTTCTTTTGAACTTTCAATTCATCATTTCAATATTGAAAAAAAGTTTTTTTTTTCTTTTTGAGCACCAAATCGGGGATTAAAAGGATTTCTGAAGTATTATGGGACACTGAAGACTGGAGTAATTACTGGTCAAAATTCAGCTTTGCCATCACTGGAATAAATTAAATTTTAAAATATATTAAAATAGAAAACAAATTGTTTTTTATTAATATTTAAAAATATTATTGTTTTTACTGTCTTTTTGATTAAATCAATGCAGCCTTGGTGAGCATAAGAGACCAACCACAAACTTTTGAAGGGTAGCGTAGGTCTTTTTATCATTAATGCTAACTGAAATAGTTTGGTTTGTAGATACTTAGTTGTAATGTAATTTATTTTTAGGGTGACCCAAGGTCAGGGTCTGATGCCTGATAAGACTTCCAGGTTCACCTGTAAAGGAAAGCAGCTTTTCCACTTCATGGGTACCAGCACCTTTTCTGAATACACCGTGGTGTCTGAAATCTCTCTGGCCAAAGTGGATGAAAATGCCCCCCTGGACAAAGTGTGTCTGCTGGGCTGTGGCATCTCCACTGGATATGGAGCTGCCATCAATACTGCTAAGGTCTGCTTTGTTTAATTAATGAGTATTTCTTTATATTTTAATATTTCCTGCTGCCTCAAAATGTCACATGAACTTGTATTCA
The DNA here is from genome assembly GCF_001515645.1 of Sinocyclocheilus grahami. Lineage (NCBI taxonomy): Eukaryota > Metazoa > Chordata > Actinopteri > Cypriniformes > Cyprinidae > Sinocyclocheilus > Sinocyclocheilus grahami. The sequence continues at coordinate 456,421 of NW_015506639.1, read as the reverse complement.
TCCTGGCAGGTTGAGGCCGGCTCTACATGTGCTGTGTTCGGTTTGGGAGCAGTGGGGCTTGCAGTCATAATGGGCTGCAAGTCAGCCGGCGCCACCAGAATCATTGGCATTGACATCAACCCAGACAAGTTTGAAATTGCCAAGACGTTTGGAGCCACTGAGTTTGTGAACCCTAAGGACCACAGCAAGCCCATTCAGGAAGTGCTGGTGGAGCTGACAGATGGAGGTGTTGACTACTCCTTCGAATGCATTGGCAATGTTGGCATTATGGTGAGCTGCAGAAACATCAGCCATTTAGTTAGGGTTGAACAAAAGCTGGCTAATACAGCCACCCAGCTGTGTTCAAGTCGTCATTGTTCCACAGAATATCTACTTCCATGGTAACTCAAAATTAGAGCCAGAATAATTATCACTATTTGTACTAATGTGAAGTGCATAATTGCACTATTGTTGTTGTAGTAGGGGAAGTCGTGGCCTAATGGTTAGAGAGTCGGACTCATAACCCAAAGTTTGTGGGTTCGAGTCTCGTACCGGCAGGAATTGTAGGTGGGGGGAGGGAATGTACAGCGCTCTCTCCCACCTTCAATACCACGACTGAGGTGCCCTTGAGCAAGGCACCGAACCCCCAACTGCTCCCCGGGCGCCGCAGCATAAATGGCTGCCCACTGCTCCGGGTGTGTGTTCACGGTTTGTGTGTGTTCACTGCTGTGTGTGTGCGCACTTTGGATGGGTAAATGCAGAGCACTAATTCCGAGTATGGGTCACCATACTTGGCCACATGTCACTTTCACTTCACATGTCACTTTCACTTCACTTGTTTTATACAGCTTAGGTTCAGGATGACCATTATTGTTATCATGTTTGAATTTCAGAGAGCTGCTCTTGAGGCTTGTCACAAAGGCTGGGGAACCAGTGTCATCATTGGTGTGGCAGGAGCAGGGCAAGAAATCTCCACTCGCCCCTTTCAGCTGGTCACAGGACGTACATGGAAAGGCACAGCTTTTGGTGGTGGGTATTTTATTGTATTTATTTTTTATCACTTTTATTATATGTATTTTTTATAAAAATGTATTTTGTTTTTCATTTTATTATTTTTATATTTCTTAATGCATCATTTTTAGTATTTATTTATAATTTTCGTTTTATAATCTTATTGTTTTTTATTTTGTGTCTATTATTATTATTATTTTATTACAGAATTATTGGTATTATAGAACGTTACCATTTACAAATAGCATATAAATATGATATGCCGGGCAATTCACTTCATACGAGAAGGATTTTCTCTTTGTCTTTCAGGATGGAAGAGTGTGGAGAGTGTCCCTAAGCTAGTGAATGACTACATGAATAAGAAGCTGATGGTGGATGAGTTTGTTACTCACACATTGCCCTTTGCCCAGATCAATGAGGCCTTTGACCTGATGCATTCTGGGAAGAGGTACATGCATTATAACATGCCTGTTTTTATCTGGCGTTTCTTGTAATATTATATTTATGCAATATGGGTAACAAATTGATTTCTAAATGCAATTTTTGTGTCTTCCACAGTATCCGAACTGTCCTGCAGCTTTGAGCCTCGAGTTCAAACAAACTCAGTCAAACTCGTCATGCCATGAAACAAACTAATCATGAACGCCCTTGTCTCAGTAGTTACTGTGTTGACAGTTGTGTTAGAGGTTGTTCTGATAATATGGTTATTTGTGTGTAGAGTTCCAGTTACACACTGAATAAATTTGATTGCCAAACACAGAGCATTCTGTGTTTCCTTTTTTTTTTTTTTCTTTTTTTTTTCAAGTAGTCAAAATGTTGCAATATTAGTGGCTTGGTATATTCTGTTGTACGTTATAAATTGTGAACGTTTAGAACCATATAACTTGACCAATTTGATTAATAATTTGATTAATATTAGCATGTTCAAAACATTACAGTTGATTACATAATGTTAAAATTATGATTTTCAAATAGTATTTTCTCTGATACCTTCTACTTTCAGTTATAAAAATACACAGTTAAAAAAAAAAATATATATATATATATATATATATATATATATTTATTTAAAATTTTAATTTGTTCAATCATATATATATATATATATATATATAATTAGTCATCCATTACTCCATTAC